>NC_056729.1:1481337545-1481640853 GCF_019279795.1 Protopterus annectens
TGTTTTTTCAGAAATAATACCGGATTCCACTGCTTCCTCCAAAAATTCATTAATCTCCAATTGGAAACTCGGTGTAGGATCAATGGCCATCTTTATATAATGATGACAATTATTGAGTTGCCGAAGTCCCTCATTGACATAAGAATCATGATCCATAACAACAACCGCGCCCCCTTTGTCCGCAGGGATGATCACAATATCTGTGTTATTCCTAAGTTGTTTAAGGGCCATTTGTTCTCTGTGAGATAGATTGTGTTTCATAAAGTTACCTGAGCCATACTGGAAGTGTATATCCTTGATCACTGATTGCTGGAATACTGCGACATGTTTGTCCATGGGAGGATTAAATTTAGATTTATAAAACCTGAAATCAGATGATCTTTGAGTGTCAGGAATGTGATCTTGTTGTTTGAAGAATAATTTAAGATTGATCTTCCTACAGAACTCAATAGTGTCACTAACCATGGAACTTTCATCAATAAAAAAACCAGGGACGAAGCCAAGGCCTTTGTTAAGCAAGGAATATTCATCAACAGTTAAAGCATGTTTTGAAATATTCAAAACATTGGTACATTGCTGGTTTACTTCACTATTGATAGAAAGAGTTCTTCTAAGTTTGTGACTCCTGTGTTTTCTACCTGCCCGGTGTTTGTGCCCCCTAAAGGGGCCTCCATTCTCCTTCCCCTCTTAGCATTTGGAGAATCACCAAAGCTAGGTGTCTCAGTGTTTGTAGTTGAGGATTCTTCCCCTGATGTTATATAATTAGACCCTATTTTTTTCTTCAAAATGGATCTTGGTCTCTTTTTCCGTGTAAAAGAAACATTCTTGGTACCATGGGCAAACCTAACACTTTTATGTGATTCAAACTGTCTGCCCTTATCATAGTCCTCCTTATCACGAGCAAATTTATGTAGCTTCCTACTTTTCAAATTACTTTCTAAAGCAGACAATTCTTTGGACAATTTGCTCAAGCAACCCTGAAAGTTGGTGTTATGTTCAAACTGTTTGAGATCATTGCAGGTTAGCTCAACCTCATTAATGTTGCCCTGTATTGTTCTCTCATAGTAGGATGCCAAGATACGAACCCTAGCCATAGCGGCCTCTTGTTGTGCTTGTTGCCAATCCTTAAGCAGGGTCTCATCCGGTATGCCAACCAGTGGTTGTATTTTGCATCTCAAACCTCTAGGGGAGATGTTTTGTGCTTGATAAGCTTTAAACAGTTTATGATGCCAAATGTTCGTTCTCAATATTTTAATTTGTTTGCCCAATTTAAAGAATAGATTATCGCAACCGTCAACTGGATCTATGGTATATGATTTATCCATCTCTCTAGTTTCAACACCAATACCAAAAATTTTTTAGGTCATCCTTATCGGAGCAAAGACCAGATAACAAATTTCTAAGATCCATGACAATAAGTTGCTAATAGTTGAACAAAAATGTTAATAGGGCCAACCAAAAAAAATTTTTGAAAAAATATTTATCAAACTGGTTGAGAGAGCAAATTGTAACACTCATCCAAAACAAGGGAGGGACAAACAATCAGAATCACAAAAAAGTGTAGGCTAAGGTTTATCAAAAAAACCCCAGAGCTGAAACAAATGTCCGTATGTATAAGAATATATATACGAATAGCTCTGAACAGTATATATATGTACCCAAAATCCCAAATTGTGAAAAATGTAGTAGAGAGTTAGAGTCACTCAAATAATTATGCATATAACCTACACTGGGAAATAGATTCAACTACTATAATAGGTAATGAAAAATGCATTGAAAAGTTAGCAACAAAACATATGTCGCAAATACTAGCACAAAAATATTAAGTGAGAGACCACTTTATTGGATTCCTAAGCTCTTGCCCTGTGGACAACAGATGATGCAATTACTAACAATGGGCAAAATGCCTATGTGTCCTTAACAAAAAGACACCATGTATAAACTATCAATAAAATCTATAACTTAAGACAATAGAGACTCAATATTATGTTGATATAATATGTGTACAGAAATCATGGGCAATAAAAAGCCCAAAAGTCAGGATACAATGCAAGACATCCAGATAGAAATGTATTAAGCAAACAGTTTGGGATGAAAAAATACAACTGTCAACCCAAAAATATTAGCCTGCAAATGATTAAGTCATGCACATTATAAAAAATGTCAAAATGTAAACACTGTTTTGTTAATAAGCCTATAATGAAAGTCCTGATATCATTTTCAATTGTATACACACTGATAGGCAAGAATCGCTAATTAATATACAGTATATATTGGACTAATATGACACCAAATAGTTTCAGTAGAAAACAATTGGTTGAAAGTAGTAAATTAAATATTCAACCATATATAAGTACTGTTATATGACAAAAAACTGAAGCAAATAGTTGTCATATACACACATAAACGTGGGACTAAGAGTAAGATGTCATTACTCTAAAATAACCACCAACATCCAATTTGTATCCTCCGGGGATGAATACATTATTGTTATGCATGGTGGAACATATTCTTACCAAGAATATCTTTTATTTCCAGCAAGACTGTTATTGGCAGCTACAAGGTACAGCTATGGGTGCATCTTTTGCACCCATATATGCTGACCTCTTCATGGGATATATTGAGGAACAAATTATTTATGATCCTATGCACAATATATATTTACCTGAGATGGACATATGGAGGAGATACCTGGACGACTGCTGGTTAATATGGAAAGGGGGTCAGGAATATCTCCAGGAATTTATGGAACATCTAAATAATAACATTTGGGGTATTGAATTTACTGTGGAGCACAATTATAATGAAATCAACTTTTTGGACGTTCACCTGACAAGACAGTCGGACAATACACTTAAAACGTCTATTCATAGGAAGTTCCCACAGTACAATACTCTTCTGCATTCAGCAAGTCATCATCCCAAACATATTATCAGGAATATACCCAAATCTCAATTTGTGCGTATTAAAAGAATATGCTCCTCTCATGATGACTTGAACAATGAAAGAGTGGATCTAACCAACCGATTTTTGTCTAGGGGTTATGCCCCACAGATTATTGATTCAGCTATCAATTTTAGTCACACCAAATCCAGGGAATCTCTTCTCCAATATAATATCCGTTCCAAGAATCAGGATACTGATATATGCAGATTTGTCACTACCTATGGCAGAAATAGTGGGCATTTAGTTAACACTGTTAATAATCATTGGAATATACTTCATTCTCATCCCCTTTTGTCGGATTATTTGGGAGAACGTTGTCACTTCTCTTATAGAAAAGGCAAAACACTTGGTTCATTATTCTCTCATTATAAGAGAATCAGGGACACGCAGGAACAATTTACACAAAGAACACTTACTGGTGACAAACTTACAGGTATTTACCCATGTGGACACTGCAGTTTTTGTGGTTACATTTTCAAAACAACTAGTTTCACTAGTAAAAATACTGGGCAAATATATGATATTCAGTTCTTTGGAAATTGTAGCTCAGACTGGTTAATATATCTTGCAACATGCACATGCCAGGCATTTTACATTGGCCAAACATTTAGACAATTTCATATTAGGATTTCTGAACATCTGGGGGATATTAGAAATAAGAGATTGACCAATGCATTGTATAGACACACAACTAAGCATCAGACAGCCAAATTTTCTTTTGTCATTATTGACTATATTCAGGGTAATCACAGTTTCAAAACAGGCTGGCATGAAATTTTAAATGCTAAAGAAAAAAGATGGATTATCAAACTTGGTGGTCTTTTTCCACCGGGACTAAATAACAAATTATAATTTAGTCTTTGTATTAATAGTATATGCTGGATCACGTGTTAATATATAACGTTTCAATATATTATTTATTTTTTTTTTTTTGCAACATATTATTGCATTATATATACATCTGTATTCAGATGTATTACATCTGATGTTTTTTTGATGTTTTATATATATATATATATCCTTTGTGATTCATGTTTTTGATATAGTTCTATATAACCTTCAATTTGTCAATCCATAATCTATCTACTTTTATTATTTCTACTTGATTTTTTCAGTTGACATGGTGTTTTGCTTTAAAAAATGTTTTTGCACAGGAAGTGATGTTATATGACTCATATTTGAGAGTATATAAGACTTGAAATCACCATTATGGCTTAATGTACTACTGACGAAAGCCTTGTTGCTGAAACCGGTCTAGTTTCAGTGGAATAAAGTTTTGTTCTATAAGAATCCTCCAGGGTGCTGGCTTTTTTCTCTTGTTTATCTACCTAGTTCACTTGCCGTGCACCAGCCTAACTTGCTAGCTTTCTTTTTGTAACATGTGAGGGATATCAGTAATAAGAAACATTAATGTATATGGCTGTACATTTTCATATGTTTCACCGTGGTAATAGTGGTGGCTAGATCTTACTGTCTTGCACACAGTTCTGTTTGTCAGTGTGATAGTGATGTTTTAAGTTAAGCATTTTTATGTAACGGATACATTTACATTGTGACAACTGATACATTTCCCCTAGGGGATTGAGTACAGAGTGTAATTGGAGGCTGTTGAACTACATCTGTAATTAAGTGTTGATTGATTCTAATCTTCAAGACAAGTGTGTTTTTCACTGTTGTACTACTTGAATGTATTAGCCTAGACAGCAAAGTATGTCATGCTTTGCAGATTACTGTATCATATGTTTTCTTTGAGAGGTGCATTAATCAGTTATTATGTATTTCAAACACCTAAATGCTATACGAAATGGCATAAACAACTGAAATAGTGCACAAATAAACATTTGTATGTATGCAAACTGAGTGTGGTGTCATGTCCTTTTCATTGTGTGTGGGTATATGTTTCATGCAATAATTCTCATTTGTAGGAAAGAATCAGACACTGCCCATTTGAAAAGGTGGCATCTGTAGGAATAATGGATGTCTGATATGCTGTGCATCCTCTATATATACTCTCTTTATATATATCTCTATAAGTATTTATATATTTATATATGTATGTATGTTTGTATATATTTGTGTGTGTATGTATATGTAATATATATATATATATATATATATATATATATATATATATATATATATGTGTGTGTGTGTGTGTGTGTCTCTGTGTATCATTAGAATGTTTAGTGCTTCCAGATTGTACATTCCCTATGGTAGACTGACTGTTCTGCATATGTTAGAGAAATCATCCCAACATCTTACAGCTGAGATGGCGTACTGGTAACTTGTTGGAGCTATGTTGTGCAGGGTCCCGGGTTCAAGACTTGCAAGTGCTGGTTATTTTTTTGCAAGGTAGATCATTTCAGCTGTGGAGGAAGGGATAATGGCAATAATTAGAAGAGATCCCTATTTTGGGCCCCTTCACTCCCATTTACAGTGCCTTTGGTCAGATGTTTTGCAGTGAGAGGTTCAGAGTGTGGATCCGATGTCAGAATGCAATACATATATATATATATATATGTATGTATGTCTACATATATATATATATACATATATATATATATATATATATATATGTGTGTGTGTGTGTGTGTGTGTGTGTACATATATAAATACATTTTCCCTACTGTTGAATGACTGTGCTGCATGATATGTTTGAGAAAGCATCACACTTATCTACAGCTCAAATGGCTTAGTCGTAACTTGCTGTGCCTATGGTGTTCTGGGTCCTGGGTTCAAGACCTGCAAGGGCTGATTATTTTGTTGCTGGGCAGAACAAGGGCTGTTGGATACAGAATGATTAAGGCACTTTTAAGCAGGTTTGTATGGGTTTGCACGATGGTAAGCAATGCTAACTTCCGATTAAGTATGCTTACAGACAGCCTGAAAGTGCTTAATCTGTGTAGGCACTGCTTAGGCCATGCAAACAGGCTTAATCCCACTTACTACTACTTAAAAGTGCTTACTCCCACTTACCTGTGTGCTAATTTCTTTAAAATAAAAAAGGGGTGATAGGATAGTGGTGAAAAAGGAGGCACGAAGAGGGAAAGACAGTAAGGAAAATAGCTAGGGATGTGCAGGATGGGTGTTGGGAAGGTCTATAGCTGTCATTTTCTTTTACAGCAACAGCTTAACTTGGAGGTAGATTTTGACACTCAACCCCCCTGAGAGAGGGGTGAGGGCAATAATAATATGTTGTGAAGCCAATTAGACCAGATTACATGTGTCCAGTGGACACGTGTGTGAAATGGACAGCTATGTATGGGGCAAAATTTTTTTTTCAGAACAGATTGCCCTTTTTTTAATGTGAGAGTGGGATGTTGAGGAAGAATAATTGGTATATTTGTTGAGGTAAGTTGGGTAGGAAGACAGACAAGACAGCATACAAGGGAGGTATATAGCACATGTGATGAGGTGTAAACACCTAGACGGGGAGGGGTGTTTGGAAACTGAAAGCCCATGAGCCCCCAAATGGCAATAGTGGGGTTGAGGTCCCCACCCATGAGTAGTCATCACTGCACTTTCACAGCCCCGAAGGTGGCTGTGCTGGGGGCTGAGCAGGAGGGGCAGACTAACCCACTAAATGCGCCACACGGCCCATCAAGCTGGTGTAGCAAATTTCCAAACTCCCTAGTAGCATTTCTACATGGAACATTAATAGAAACACATTTCAGTATTTGTTGAACAATTGGCATATGTCCCAACAGTAGGTTTGGTGTAAACATACCCATTGATTTCTGTGTTTAGATATTGTTGCAGATATGGTGGGGGAGGGGGGGAGAGATGTCAGTTAACTTATATATCCTTGCAATACTCACAACTTTAATGATCACTGCTCTAATCATTACTCTACAGATATTATTACAATACCTTATTGCCTTGGTTTGGGCAGAGGTATGTTTGTGCACATGCACAGTGTATACTTCAGTTGTCTTGTAGCTAAATTCTACATCTCTTACCTGGTAGACCTGTGGAGGGAATGTTTGTTATCACTACCTGACTGTTTCTACACATATTCCCAGATTCCAAGTTAATATTATACACATACCTCTCAATCTCTTAATGCACACACACTGGACAAAGCTTGACAACATGGGGGTACAAATAGGGACATATTTCGAATATTGCTTGGAGAGTTGCTGGAGTAACAGGATTTGTTTTAATATACATTTTCTGAAGGTTTTAAGGTCTGGAAATCAAATATATGTCATTATTTAGTGACTACAATTCTGAGATCATCCCACTGATTTGCCAGGGGGACAGAGGAACAGGCGGAAAATGTGAGCCAATTATCTGGACATTCTTCAAACGTCTGTACAGTTGAGAGGTATGATTATGCGTACAGCTTACTACCACTCCCAGGATTCAAACCATGGTTGTGTCCACTAAAAATACAGCAATTTAAGTTTCATCAGTGTGTGCTATTTCTATATCTGTCTACTCCTTTGGTGTTTTCTAAGTCTCTCTTGGTTGTACAATCTGACCTGGTAATCAACATTCTTATGCAGACATTCTTAGACATATTTTGATTTAGCACAGTGTGAGAAACAGTGGTTGACACAAAAGTTCTATTTTGATATCAGATGTTGGTGAATGCTACATGCCAGGCCATACAATACCAGATTAAACACAACCAGTCCAGGATTTAGAACTTTATTGCCAGCCAGTTACAGTTTTATTTAAATATGACCTATATGGGACTATTAATGTCATATTGTCTGGTTTATTCAGTACAACCCATACACAGTTTTTATACTGCCAGGTGACTTTCTACTACTTTATATTTATTTGGTATGACTACTACAAGCAGGATTGTTACTCACCAGCCTCGCGATGCAGCCTATGCAACCTACTAGCATAGGCTTCCTGATTCACAGCCCGCTCAGCTGCAGCTGTAAGGGAAATAGAGAAATATTTAGGCATACATGTCCATCACATACACGGGCTGGACATTAGTAAACAGTACTTACACACTGCTGCGACATCACCCCTCTGCCTTGCTTCTTGGACCCACTTGTCCAAGAGCTCTCTCTTCCTCTGCTTCAAGTCGGCATAGTGGTGCCAGACCTGCTCACCAGTCCAAGGGATACCATTGGCACTGGTGAGATCATGAGCGAGATGGTCTCAGGCTTCCACTTTATATTGGGAGCCCTGGTACTGGCCCTGCAGCAGTCTCTCATCATGGTTTTGTACCAGGAGTCCTACCATGACCTTGGACTCCTGTATGCCCCAGCACTGTACCCAGAAGTCCATGCCCTTGCCAACTCCTGCAGTACTGCCTACAGTGGGAAGCTGCAACCAGTTATGAGTGGTATTCCCACCTGTAGGGTTTAAATATGGCCAATTTCCCACCCTTTGCCGTGATTGGATATGGTTTTGAATATGCCGAGCTAAGGTATGGGCAAACCTGCTTAGCTAAGGTTGGCAGTGCTTAAAGGAGCAGGTTCAGCATTGCTTACCAATGGACAAATCCACTTAGCTGGGCTATTCATTGCTTAGTATTCATATTTACACAGTGCTTGCACCCAGTTAGCAAAGCTGTGCAAATGCTTAGCTTTGCTTATTTTTTATTTTATAAACTATCTGCTGTATGGGATTGATTCATCATTCATTACATATTATAAATTTGTTTACTGTTCCTGACACCCCCAAATATGCTTTCATTACATTTATTCATGTGTGACTATACTGTATGGGGCACTTGTGTTTATATGGGGGTTTCACAACTTTATTAAACTGACACCTCACATCTGGACCTACTACAGTTTTCTGGTTAACAAATATATGTTATTTAGTAGCTAATTATTAAAAAAAACCTTTATGTACTAGTTTCACATGTAAAATGCAAATTGTTTACAGTGGGGATCGAACCGTGCTGAACAGGAATGGTCCCTGCCGTGCAGGAATAACTTATTCCTGCACGGCTGCTTGCTGAATCCGGGGGTTTGTGTGTATATATTTTTTGATATATGTTATTTTATTTATTTATTTTCAGTTTGATTACTGGGGAAGTCCACCGGGCCACGAAGTACCCATTTTCAGTGGAGGCCCGGGGAGAAAAGCTCCATAGGCAGTACAATCAAGGTTACATAATGCAAGAGGTAAAATGCAAGAGAAATGTCCAAACAGTCAGTAAGATGTGAAATGCATTGTATACATAGTAAGACAGTGCAAAACCTTTTTTTTTTTTTTTTTTTTTTGGGCTTTAGGTAAATTACGTATTTACAATATTTACATATTTACATACTTACAATCAACTGAAAGTCAGCTAAATCTATTTTGGAGGAAATAGAAATGAAATAAGAGAGTAGATTAATTCAATAAGAGAGTTATTATTTTCTTAATACCTGATCTTGGAATGTTGGTTGCAAATAGGTCAAATTAAATTATATTTATATTTTCCACGCCTACTTCTAAGTATACAAAAAAATATATGTTTAAAATTGTTAAAATATTTCTGATTTCTTTGTTACTGAATATTGCTTCTCTATGACAAATAAAGGCTTGTTGCTTTGGAATACTACCTGGGTTTCATGATTTTTGGAAATTATTGTGACTGAGCTTATCATTGAAGTTTTAAGATCACTAGTTTCTCTGTTTTTGTATTTTTCCTGAACACTCATGGTGATGAGGTTGGAACTAGACAGATCCCTGTGTGTGTTAATTTTTTTAAAGTTTAGAGAAGGACAACCAAGTCTCATCTTCATCACCTTTTGGTAGTAGAGAAGCACATGTTTTAGTCTCTCATGTCCCTGTCATATATTGACAGCTATTAGAAAACCTTCTACCCATCTGATAATACATGGGGTCTATATTGAATCAGCGAAAGCCGACAACGTTGAATCTGACATTGTCGACACGTGAACAGCGAAACCACAGAACATCGAAGAAGTAAATAGAAATCTCCTTAAGGGGAGATTTCCATTTACTACAATGTAGCGCGGTCTCTGAGTTGGTATATTTAAGTAGCGGGGGGTGTGGGGGGCGCACGGGGGCTTGCCCCCCCTGCATACAGCAAGTAGGTTTTTGTTTCCTGAGTTTTTTTACTTCTTATATTAGGTATTCAATGTTACTGAACTTCGATTATATGATGTCGACCATATCGTATTCGAAGTTCAGTAACTTCGAGTATCTAATATAGACCCGAATACGTGTTACATATCGGTGGAGAGATTTCATGTGCTTGTCCATTCAGTGTCAGTATGTAGGTGTTACCTATGCATCCCTGGAGCCTGTGTTACTTTAGGCCTTTTGTATTTCACTATCAGGGTGCATCTGTTACCTGTTTCTGCCATTGTAGAGAGCAGAAATGTGGCTCATCACCTTTATCATGCAGTACCTTGAAGGAGTTCTGCTTTCTGTCTTCATTTCAAAAACCTCACACTACATATAACACACACTGTTCTTTATAACCCTACTTCCTGCCCCTCTATCTCTAACATTGTAGCACTATACAATCCCCAACATCAGTTTCGTACATCTGACAAACATCATCTGGACATCTACAAACCAAGGAAAAATATAGGGAAGTCATTTTACAAATACTCAGTAGCCCACTCCTGGAATTTCCTCCAACATAATATAAGAAACATCCCTCATAAGTCCTAGTTCAAACTTGAACTTAAACACCTTCTCCTAAACACCTGGTCCTGTCCCTGTCAAGCTGCAACTTGATTCTAGCTACCCCCTTTCTAAATCCACTCTCTTCTCTCACATCTCTCTCACCTCTGTTCTCCTCCTAAGTCTACTCTCTTCTCTCATATCTTTCTCTTTCCTCATTTCCTGCTCCTGTCCATAGTACTAATACTACAACACACCAACACCCCACTTCCTTTAAATAAATCTCGACATCCAGACTTATTTGTTGCTACTGTATAGATACACACTTAAACCTGTACATAATTGTTAAATTGATTATTTTCACTTTGTTGCATAGTTGTCTTGCTATATGCCATCTCTGATAGAAATGTTTGTCTCAAATGATTGTAATTGTAATTGTAACTGGAGCTTTTCTTCTCGGGTCTCCACTGAAAACGGGCCTTTGGCTCAGCTGGACCAACCCAGTTAACAAATGACAATAAATAAATAAATTTGAATTTCATGATTAACAAGATTGCCATCTGCAATATGAGTTTACAGTTTTTGAAGTTCATCTTTTGGAAGATGACACTGTTGTTGACCATAACCTGGTTGTTAAGAATCTCAGAGCTTCAAACCCTTATTTGCCAGAAAACATGGTTGATGTTTCATATGAATCAGGTATCTCATAGAATTCTTTCTGTCTGTTCTCCTGTCTGTTTTTGTTGTTTTGTTGTCCAGTTTAGTCCCACTAGGCCAGCAGCAGCTTTTCAGGGGGAAATATAAGTTGTTGTTAGTACTGCTTAGGGGAAGTTGGCCAGGGCACTGGGGACCTTCCCCTACTCTTTTCAAGCCTTGCTTCCACTTCTGGTGCAGAAGTAGCTGAGAGACGGAATGCAGTAATGGAGAGGCTAGTAAAAGAAGGAGAAGGAAAGATCATTTGTGCAGTCAGAGAGTTCAGAGGACCAGAGTACTCACAGTGCAAAAATTGCTAACCTCTAGGCAGGAGGTTTGTCAGATGAGATCTTAGTTGATCTAAAGGATCGAGTTATGTCCTGTCATACATCTGTGCAATGGAGAACTTTGTAGAGTGTCTTGAAATTTCAGAGTGCAAGTAGGATGTTATTGTAAATGTGGATGTACAAAATGCTGATGGAATAATGATTTTGGGGAGTGAAATAAATATGGCGACAGCTGAAACATTTGCAGAGAACAGCTAGGAAGTAGTGAAAAACAAGGATTGGATATTTTCTGCTGTGACTGTCCAAGTGAGAACATCAAGTACTGCAATAGGGATCCAGCAAAGATTGGTGATATGAATAAAGATGATCCTGATGAGAGATACTTTGGGACAATATACTCATGCCATCAGGCATAAGAGCTCAGGATGTGAGGGCCTTTATTCATTTGAGAGAAAGAGGGTGAGAGAGTTCCTGCAGTATAACTTTAAAAAAATGTTTGCTGGTACAGAAAACTTTTTCACTGAATTTGGGGAAAAGGGAAATTGTCTATCCTTGGTGTGACTGTGTACTTACTGCTTAGAGCATTAATTAAAGGAGAAATCTTTTTGTTCAGTACAGTTCACATAGAATGGAAGAAAAAGAACTGAGAGACTACTTAAAAATGTTTGCAGTTTAATGGGGGGCATTAGAAAAGTGAAAGATAATAGAAACTGTATAGACTGGAGAGTGGCAGTGTAGCATTGTTCTGACTATTGAAGAAAAAAACAATACATTTGCCAAGTATTGTAATACTTAGTAGTAGTAAAGGTGACTTGAGAAAGCCCCAAAACTGTTTTGTTATGGATCAAATAGACATTTAGTTAATTCATGCATTGAGGTACTGCCAACAGTGGGGAAAATGGGCATACTATGGTTAATTGCAAAATGAAATGGGATGCATTGTGATTTAAATAATGAAAATATGAATCATAATATTAATATGCATGGCAATGAGTATTTGTGATACTACAGAGAATGAAAATGAGAAGGCACATAATGATAATCAGGGTGATTGGCAATGAAGACATGAGGATATAAAAAAAAAACAAAATGACAGTGAAAAATAACTTTAATTACAGGTAACTTTTGAATGTTAGCAAAATGAAGAAGATAGAGGAGAAAATGTGACGTAATGCATGAGGCAGTGAGAATGCAAAATGATACCTGGAGAAAATTAGGAAAAGGTTATATTGGCAGAAGGATAAAAACGAAATGAAAATGAGTGTAGCAAGAACAAATGTAAAAAGGTAGGAAAGGAAGAATAGTCTTGTAAATAACACTATTATTAATGATGTTTTGAAATTACAAGTATTGGGGTATAGAAAAGCAAAAGCAGATGTTATTTGTTTATTAGACATAAGGTTTCTTAATGTAATTAAGAGTGAACTGTTTGAATTATTGTGGAAGAAATGAGTTGTTATGAAATTTTAGTGTTGAGCTGTGCTGAGGGCTAGTTGTGGTTCCTAAAAAAGAAAAAGAAAAATACTGCGTCATTTAATGTTTAAAGCAGGGAGAGTGCTCTATTAGATGAGTTGATGGATAACCTACAAGACTTATTGTAATATATAGTTATAAGGATATTCAAGAAAGGAAAAACATTGAAAAAAAAAAAAAGAAAGGAAAAACATTATTTGAAGAAATGAAACCATTTGTTTTGGTGAATATGAATATTGTTATAGTGGGGATCTAAGCTGCAATTTAAGAAAACCGAAAGATAAGGGATTACAAGATGTAGAAACATGCAGAGAGGTAATGGATCATGGAAATCTAACCACAGGGAAAGAAAGACAATTTACATATTGGCATCAGCATCTGTTCCCCCTTTTTTTCATCCTGTATGTGGAGTCAGGATGTCACATCAACATTGACCATTACCTAGAGCCAGTGTTCATTCATATTAGTGCAAATGTTATAACTGCAGTAGAGAATCTATTATTTTCAAAGACATTTAAGAAAATTCAAAGAAAAGGTTTAATGGATGGATTTGTGATCATTTAGCTATCTAGACTGGAACAGGAAGTAAAGAAAATGTTATATTAGAGAAGAGAAAGGAACACAAAATAACTGCCTATAATACAGATGAGATATTAAGGGGAGACAAGACAGCTATAGAAACAATGTAGTAATGACACTATTGTATGCGATATGGATGGAGTGGTGGATAGTATATAAAGGAAATTATATGTGGGAGTAGAAATTATTTGTTTACAAGATAGAAATGATATGTGCATACAGTACTAGAGTTTTTTGAAATGATGAATTCTGATAGTATAGAATATTTAAAACAAAATAAGTATATAAAGAAAATTTTAGAATTCTAAGGATGCTATTGCAGCAGCTGTATTTTACAAGTAATCTAAGTATCTCCTCACTGCACTATTCCACCCAGAACTCACACCTGCATTCTTTCACTTAAACACTGAATACCCAGAGGCCTCCTCTTACTTCTAGTTCCCCTACTTTCCTACCAGACCCACTTGTAGCCCTTACCTACAACCACTCTGTCATTTTACACATTGTAGCACATTTTGCCACCCCCCCCCCCCATACACAGTATTGCTAGGACCAGTTGTGTTTCAGTATTCTACTTACCTGGAATTTCCTCTTCTCCCCTAACCTCTCTTTTTTCTCTGCTTTTTCCTTTATATAGGTTAAAACCTAAAACCAGCAGCTTCTATGCCAACTGACTCACCCTACCTGGAACCTCCTGCAGTCAAGTTTCTCTTCACTGGTGTCTCCCTTATTTCAAGAGTATATTTAAGTATGTCCTACCTGTTCAGTTAAATGCTGTAATTGCCATCTGTACTGGTTCTCCTATGCTGGCTGTACTCTTGCATATCTCTGGACCACCCCCTGTTCACTCCATTCTAACTTGCCCTCGTACTCTTCGATAGTTCATCTAGCTGTCTTGCTCTCTGTCTGCTCTACTCCACCCACCCTTTGCCTATTTTTCTAGTCTCTCCTCCTGTGAACTACACTCCACTATCTTTTCTGCCCATCCTCTGGTTTCTGTACTCCTTTGTTCTACCTTTCAAATCTGTCCTAACTACTCTGGCTAGTTCTACCTGAATTCCCCCCCACTTCTTCTCTTTACTCTCACATCTGCTAAACCTATCTGCCAGACTTACATGTTTCTCTGATTGTTTTCTTGAGTTCTTTTCTTTCTGGGTGTAGGCCCGCTCCATTCACCCTTGCTACGCTCGGGCTCACTTTGCTCCTCTACCTTACCCCATTCCCACCCACCCCATTACAAGTTCCTTTATAGTAACCACTTCTTCGCCTTCCTGTCTCAGCATACACTCACCAACAACTTCCTGCCTGTAAACCATTCCCTCCCTATTTGACTGTCACTCCTACCCTACATCACTTCCTTAACCTTAAGTACTGTACCATATCTACAATCAATCGGGTACACACACTAACCATCTCTCCATTACATCTGTACTCCTATTAGCCCTCTCTGCTCTAACCTCTTATCACGCCTACCTTTCCAATCCTCTGATACACTCCCCTACCTCCCACATAAATAATACCTTTGCAGAAACTTCCTCATTTATTTCCCCCAATTCTATTCAATTTATCTATCACATGTCTTCATAAACTCTATTTACTTCAAACCTATACATCTACCCAAAAATCTAAACCAAGTCTACATAAACCTCACATACCTATTACTTCTGTCTCTCTTCTCACAAAAAAAACTAATCTGTTCTGGTGACATCCACCCCAACCCTGGCCCCTCCCCCCTCCCCACAGCCATATATCCCTCAGAAGTTCCCCTACCCTCCCCTCTCTACACACTCCTCATCACCCTCACACTCTAGCATTAAACTCATCCCTATCTAAACAACTGACCATATACTCTTTAAACATTCAAAGCCTAACAAATAAAATCACCGATTTAAATACCTGAATAGCTGTTTCCTCCCCTCACATTGTTTCTGTATCTGAAACTTGGCTCAAACCTCATATCACAAACAATGGAATTCTCCCACCTGGTTATACTATGTTTTGCTCTGACAGAGTTCCAAAAATAGGGGGTGGTGTAGCCATCCTGTACTCCAACAGCCTAAACCTTTCACCTTTCTCATCTCCAATTCCTGACTTCCACCCAGCAGAACTTCTCATATTAAACTGCCACCTTAATCCTCATAAGGAGTTTACTGTTGCTTCCATTTACATCCCTCCAGGAAAAATCTGTCCATCCTAGAGAATATTCTGCCCTGAATTTCCCATACTATTCCATATGAAACCCTAATCTTAGGAGATGTTAACATTGATTCGTCCACAATTACTACTGATTCTCCTCAACATAGTATCAACCTACATGGTTTCCACCAATTGATCTCAGCACCCACCTGTCTCTACAAAAACTCTTCATCCAGCTTCACAATTGACTGGATCCTAACCAATTTCCCCCAGCACTACCATAACCCCACCACTTTACCTGACTTCCTCAATGACCATCTCCCTACCGCTGTCCTAAGACACACCACCCAAAATTACAAACCCCACCTTTTTCGAGATTGTCACAAATTATCCAACTTTAACATCTCCCAATTTAAGTCTGTTCTTTTTAGTATAGACTGGTCTGTCCTTAGACAAGTTCATCTGAATGATGCTGTAAGTATGTTCAGCAGCATCTTCCTAAATACTTTGGACTCCCTAGTCCCCTCCAGAAAAATCAGAATAAAATCTAACCAGGCCTCATGGCTTTCTAAGGAAACTAGAACCCTTATGCAAGAAAGAGATAGTGTCTGGAAACTCTGGAATAAAACTAAACAACTACCCCATCTACTCAAATATAGACAACTAAGGAACCTTGCTAAGAAACAATGTACAAATGACAAAAAGGCCTACTACAACACTGCCCATTTCAACAACAAATCTAACCCTTGAAAGTTCTGGTCTACACTTAACAAAATATTTTCTTTAGGTTTTCCTGAAAACCCCTCCCCTTACTCTAATACATCCCCACAGGACACCGCTATGCTCCTCAATAAGCACTTCACTGAAACCATCCAAAATCTCATTCCCTCAAACTCCAGCACCACCGCTGCACCTACGCCTCCAAACCAAGCTCTTTTCCTTTCACCCTCTTCCTACTTCTTATATTAAATCTCTTCTTCTTAAGCTCAAACCCTGCTCTCCCTCTACCGACAATCTACCTCCTACCATCCTCAAACTTGCTGCTGAATCTGTTGCCTATCCTATATCTATACTAATCAACAGATCTATTCTAGAATCCACCATGGCTACCCTGTGGAAATCCTTCTTCACTATTCCATTACACAAAGGTGGTAACTCCACTGACCCTGCCAACTACTGACCTATTGCTATTCTATTCCCCTTCTTTAAGATTCTAGAAAAATGCATTCACTCTCAGCTTCTTAACCACCTTCTCCAGCATAACCTCCTAACTCCCATTCAGCATGGCTTCCATCCGAACCACAGGACAACCACTGCCCTCCTATCCTTCAGTCATACCATAGCTGAACCCCTCGACAACAACAAACTCATATTCTGCCTCTTCCTTGACCTTTCTAAAGCTTTCGATACAGTCTTTCATCCTATATTGCTATCTAAACTTGCTAACCTTAATCTGTCTTCTTCCTCCCTGGCCTGGTTCAGTAGTTACCTGTCCTGTAGGCAGCAAACTGTCAAGTAACTATCATCCTTTTCACCATTCCTTCCTGTCCCAACTGGAGTACCCCAAGGCTCCATCTTGAGCCCACTTTTATGTAATGTCTTCACCAATGATCTCTACACATCATGCAAACAGTCTTCTCTCATCCACTATGCTGATAGACTCTACACTTATCTCTGTCTCTAACAATATGACCGAGCTCTATACCCTAACCCAAAATGCCTTTTTCATCCACTGAAAAATGTCTGTCTGATAATTTACTCATGCTTAACCCTAAAAAGACCAAACTCTTACTCTTCCACCCCCGATCTCTTACTAACCACAAATCTACCTTTGCTATTAAGTCTTCTAACAGCACAATTATTCAACCCGATACCCACACAAAACACCTTGGAGTCATAACTGATGATGAACTGAAATTTAACCTGCAGTTACTCCAATGTATAATAAAAACACACCAGAAATTGGGGCTACTGTACCGTAATAAAAAAGTTTAAACCACAATGCTAGACTCACACTGGCACAAGCATTCTTCCTTCCCTCCCTCCTATATGCCACCCCAGTACTCACCAACATCCAAACTAAAACCCTAAACAAACACCAACAAACTTACCACAAAATTGCTAAATTTATCACAAGCTCTCCTTACAGTGCTCATCACTGTATTGCTCTAAACTCTCTACAATGGCTTGAGCTCCCCCAACAACTCCAGCTATCTCAGTTTCAAATGCTGCTCAACATCCTTTACAAACCTTCATCCTGTCCATCTCTTTCTTCCTTTATCTCTACCTACACTCAACCTCGGACCCTACGTACCTCTAACCAGCAACTACTTGACATCTGCCAAACTAAGAAAACAGTTGGTAAACTACTATATAAATATTCTTTTGCCATCACTTGGAACAAACTTCCGTTAAACATATGTACCATCACCCACCCATTACACTTTAAAAATGAACTAAAACACCATATGCTCAACTCCAAGAATTGTCCCTGCCACGATCCAACATAAACAGTTGCTTTTTAGCAATTAAGATACAAAATTCTCTTATATAAATACATGACTGCTTTGTATAAATATTGTTTTTTGTCATATTATGTAAGCTCTCTGTTTTGTTTTTACTTATGCTGTATTAACAGATTTGTTATTTTGATCCTTGTACTATCTCTCATTGGTGTATGTACTTAAAACTTTTTAACTGCAATATTGATTTTCATGTAACTGTTTTTTGGAGCTTTTCTCCTCAGGTCTCCACTGAAAATGGGCCTCAAGCCCAGTTAGACTAACCCAGTTAACAAATATCAATAAATAAAATAAATAAATAAATAAGAAGGAATATGTTTCACCTCTTCTGTGGAAGAAACTTAAAAAAAGAAATGTCAATAAAATAATTGTTAATAAAGAAAGGAAAAAGAAGTACAAGATTCAAAGGAGCTGTCAGACCACAGCATTGTTAGCTGTTTTGACAGCTGTCAAAAGAGCTATCAAATTACTTCATTTGTAAAAAAAGAGCTATTGCTAAAAGGGTGTTGGGCCCATTACTTCACAGACTGTATAGGGGAGCTGTTAAGGAGATTCCAATCAGTGTGGTTTGACTCTCTAAAGTGTCTCTTTTTGCCTTCCTTTTTGTGTGCATGGGGGGGGGGGGGGCATCATGCAGGAGTAATGGTCCAGTGTTTCTGATGTTTGATTAATCACTTTTAAGCATTCTGGATGGACATTTTGTAAGTATAGAAATATATCCACTGGCCTACTGAAATCTGAAATTAAGAATGGATCAGGTTGTATATCAATGAAAAACTTCATTCAGTTGCTTAAATATGGCTCCAGTGGTAAAACTGTTCTATGCAGCCACATCTGTTGTGCCATAAATCCAAGTGGAAAAATTAGCAAGAATTATGAAATGGATCTATCACAATGAGAGCTGTGAATAGCATAGCTACATTTTCTGAAAGCAACTTTTACATATTAATGAGCAGCCAGCTTTTAAGAGAATGTTTCATACTGTACTGAACTTGCAAGAGTGCATCCATCTTTTTGTGTTTCCTGTGGGTGGTCTTTGTAATGTAAGTTATTTCTGTTTCCTTCTTGGTCCTTCCTTCATCTTTAATATCCAGTTTGCAGGTAAGGTTAGTAAAAAGTCCATTGTTTCTTTATTTGATGATTGCAAGCCCTGAAAGATCAAATAACTTTAAGTTATTTTTTTATTGACAAGAGTTCATTTCTCATTGAGATACTGACTTTTAACATAGGGTTTTTTGTGGCAAGGTGATTTTTATTCTTGAAGTCTGTTGTCATTTACTTGGGTTCCTCCTGTATCATAGTTGTATCTGTGACTGTGAGCTTCCCATTCTTTTTGATTACCAAGTTTTTGTACACATTTACATTTTGTGTGGGTTAGTCAAGTTCAGATTTATGATGCATTAATTTCTCAATAGCTGGTGGTTGTCAGATGATATGATTTATCCTTGGATCATTATCATTTGCAGAGTTGCAGGGGTGCTTAAAAGTCACTTTTATATATATTTTACGTAATGCTTGCTTCACTGAACCTTAATATAGTTTATAAGAATCCCTAAAGTCTGACTTTGTAACTATGCATGAAATGTGCAATTTTTACTCCTTTTTTAGCTCCCCACAGCTGGCCATCAGCTGCTGCCAGTTCTTCTTGTCTACCATATCTAACAGACATATCATAGCCTCCCCTGAGCTAATTCTGACCTGAGCCTGGGTCAGTGAGGAAATTGCAGACCTTGGGGTAGTGTCACACTGCTGCCAAAGAGTATTTTATACTATTTTCTCCAGTAGCATCCAGAGGCTGGGGCACGCAATAGGCATCAGAGATGAACTGCCCCTTACATCCCCAAGGGGCTAATCTCAGCAGGATGACCTGCCCAACAATAGGCAGTACCTCGAGAACATTTCCATAGTCTCCATCATGGAATTTAAATGGTGACACTGTGCCCAGAACATGCACACCTCCCACATCCCCTCAGGATGAGCACAGCCACCTCCCCCCCCCCCCCAACATTTCTGATACTAGCTACTGTTCAACTTTCCAGTATTTACTTATCTGTCTATAAAGCTCTGTCATTTGTATTTATATTGTAACTCAAAGACGGGTGCATCTCAGCTCAGTCTACTGTTCCAATAAACAGTTACACAAACAAACAAATATATAAATAGATGAATAAAGAGAAAAAGCATGTCTCCTTTGCATTACTTTTGCAAAGATATTTTATCTGATAAGTCCAAATTTCATGCCCTGTGATCATTTATCTCAGCTGTATCACCTTATGAGGCACATCATGCTACAGATCTAAAACTCCTTTTTAGTGCAGGGAAAATGCAGTTTTGAATACTAATCAGCGGTGATTTAAAGCATAAATACATAGTTAGTGGCAGCTGGTATAAATTCTACCACACTTGATTTCACTGTGTCTTCTATTCCATTCTTGTGTTTGATCACTTGTTAGATTTTGTGCCCACTTCTGCATGCTGTGTCACAAATTTCGGTAATGAAAGTTTGGGAAGTATGTTTCTAATGTTTGCTTTTTTCTTAAGATTTTTAACCTTTTAGAATAGCTTGTTTAACCCCGAAAATAGTGTTAAAGATAATTAACTTAGGCTTGTTGTAGGAACAAGGTTTGAGTCCCAGTGCTATTGTTTTTTTGCTGGGTATATCTGTCTTTGCATGAAGAGAAAGAGCTAAAGGGAGTACTTCATTATGAAAACTGGTTATGTTATCCTCCTAGTTTCTCTTGAAGGGCCACTAGTCCTTTGATTATTATGCTAGGATCCATGCTCTAAATCATCTAGTTTGTCCATCTGCTGATCAAAATACAGTATTAGTGGTTCTGGACTTTTTTTCCTGTGGTCATAATATAAGCACAGCATTGCTGATATTTTCTTTGAAAATTAATTTTTCTTTTTAAGTTGCAGTGCCAGTGCTTTTTTTCTCTGTTTTTATGTGTGTATCACATAGGAGCTGTTACATAAAGTTGATTATTTTGTCAGATCTGAAGCATATTTCCTTTACTTAGGATTCAGTTAACATTCTGGTTTTCTGCATTTTCACACAGCAGAAAAATAATGTCCAACATTTAAGTCCATGGATGGAGTCTCTTAGAAAAGAAAGGAATAAATCATATAAAAGTTTTCTAAGGAAAGTAGTTAACATAGCTTGGAATTATTTTACTGAGGTTCTTAATGCTGTTCCCTTTATTTCTTCTGTGCGTTGAAGGAGATATGGAGATACCCATTACCTTGGAATTTGCTTCCTCCTCAGCAGAGATGTTTGTGCAGGCTGTGAGGCTTACAGCTGTAAAGCCTTTTTCTGTGTGAAAAAACAATACTTCTGTAACATGTTTCTTTGATGTCCTTTGTAATAAATGGCTGAACCTTGGCAGAAATATTCTGAAATGGTGCCTCTAGGTGAGAAAACTGAATTTGTAATCAGGTCTGCTGCATGTGTTAGAGTCCCAAGCACTTGAAAATCACTGTTTCAAAGCCAGAGACCATTGTATCTCATGTAGGCCGCCACTGTTGTTCAAACTTGAACATGAGTTCAGGTTAGCAGTCATTGGGAGGGAGTGTGAGGGGAGGATTTTAGGGTTAGGAGTGGGATTTTAGAGGTATAGTGCAGGAAAGCAGTTTTAGGGTTAGGGAGAGGGAAAGGAATTTTATAGTTAAGGAGATTGAAGGGAGTTCTAGGGTAAGGGAGCAATTGGGGAATTTAGGTTTAGGGTGAGGGGTAGAGTATTAGGTTTAGAGAGTGACTGAGGACTTTAGGGTTTTGGTGGAGGAGTGGAGGTTTAGGGTAAGTGAGCAAGGACTCGGGTTGGGAACTAGTGGTTGTTTTAGTATTGTATAGTTGTGTCAGTATAGCTGTGATAGGGCTATACAGTTTTACATGGTCGAGTGTTGAGAGGGCTGCAAATTAATGGAGGATCAGGCTAGTGAGAGTTTAAGCATTTGCTTTTTTTTGAGCAAGTTGTATTGTGTTATGAGCGACTACCATGTAAGTTCCTTAATAATCTTTCCACAGCTGTGACTGTTTTGGGTTTGGTTTCTATTTGCTAAATGACTTGGAAATCAGGCTGCTGCACTTGCTGTTTTGCATCTTTTCATTGGGCTGTTTTACCTTTTTTCATTGGGCTGTTTTACCTTTCTGAATTTTACAGTCTTTTTTTTTTCACTTTTCTGAGCGAGGGAAACATCAGAACTTCCAGTGACAAATTCTGCAAAAGGTTAACTTCAGCAGAGATCTGCTGATGGGGTGCACTGACAAATAACTACTGCAGAAGTACATTTTCCTAAATGCGATATAGATGCTGTTAATATGAAGTAAGCTTGTTTTGCTAACTCTTGCATGTCAGTGTATATAAAATGAATACTGTTAAGGGTGTTGGTGCCATCGCATTATTCATATTATTTTACTGGATATCTTCTAGAAAGTTGGTGACAAGACATACCCAGAAGCAACTGTAAACCAGTCTCATGTTCCAGAATCCTTCAGTACAGAGCAGTTACAGGAGCTGGCCTTTACACCTGTGCATGCACCTATCATTGCCATGGGGACAAAGTCACAAAGGTGAGACTTTTTCTCCAAAATGCATTGTTAAGAAATCTATCCTTCTAATGCCTCCTGGCTGTGTTATGGGGAATATTTAATCCTGACTTGACAACTACCCTCAGAAAGGAATGTATTTATTCTCTGTTAGTGTTAGTCATGGTCTAAAGCAATATGTAATAATTGTATCAGTGTATCATCCAAAGTACTGTGATGACTTTCACTGCTGGTGGGTCCCCAAGTAAGTTACAGTAGAAGAATTGAACAGTAGACATAACAGTGGCATGAAGGTGATAGTACTCTTTACATTTCTTAAAGATTTGACCATTGTTTAAACCTGTTATCTCTCAGGTCCTGTTTAACTATGAAATGATAGAAAACATTTGTCCTAGCATCATATTGTTGTAAAAGTTCTTTGGCATCTATTGCTTTTTTTGGATTTCTGTTATTTAAATAATAAAGACATTTATAAAATGTGTAGTGAATCTAGTTAAACATGTATGCAATTCTTGTTGAAAGCAGTAGAGTGAAACGGTTGTCCTACATCAGCATTATAAAAATATTTTCTGCTTATTCTTATCCGTTAAAAGAATAAGTTTTGATTTAAAATCTCTAGCTGAATTTCAAACTAGACACAAATATAAAAGCATGTTTACATATACCCGGTAATTCATATATACATAGTGCTGATATATATTGTTGCATCAGGTTTTGGAAGAAACACCATAGGGCTGTTCCATTTGTTTTTGACTCCCCTGTTACACTCCAACATTTTGTACTTCTTATTACATAGGATTTCTCTGTAACTTTAGCATTCTGTAAGCTTTTATGTTGTCCTTTTCTCTTCCCATGAACTCATGTGGCATTGAATCTGGTTTGTTTTGCAAGGTTATTCTGAAAAAAAGACATTCATGTTTCTTAACAGAAATTCCCGTCTCTTGTTTCTATGACTTGGTGTGCCATGCAGCTATACCACAGGAATAGAGATCAGTTTTATTTATTTCTTCACCAGGACGGTCATTTTCTGCCATTAAGCTAACTACACAGATCTGCACTTCTTTCAATGGGTTTAGAAAATTGATATGGCCCTTTTCTTTTTTCACCCAAAAAGGTTACACAGACAAACTATTCAGTGAAAATTCAAAGACTCAGCCAAGCTAGGGCCTTCACTGTGTAATACAACAGATGGGTGACAAAGTGGTGCAGCGGTTAGCATTGTTCTCTCCCAGCAAGAGGTTCTCCAGTTAGATTCTTGCCTGTGGTGCTTTCTGTGCAGAGTCTGCATGTCCTTCCTGCATTCGCGTGTGCTTCTTCCAGTTGTTCCAGTTTCCTCCCACATTCCAAAAAGACATGCCTCTGGAGCATTTCTCCTTGGGCCTCCACTGAAAATAGACTCTGTCTCAGTCAAACTTTCCTGGTAAAGAAATATTAAATAAAATAAATAAGTAATACCTTAAATTTCTTGTAGTGAAGGACCATGAGATATATGCAGATGACCCCTTAAGGGCCTACCAGTGTTTTAGTTGCATGGCTTCTGAATCTTCACAACTTTTTATTTTTTACTTTTTAAAAATGTATGGGTACATTCAGGCTGGTAAAGTCAAATCCGACTAGCTGTAAATATGCCATGCTTCATCAGTACAGCATAAGTGAATTGTTTGGCTATATGTTACAAACACTGGGCTTAAAACCGAGTAAGGGTGCACATAAAGAATAAGGTGCCTGCAGAATATCACAAACAACATCTTAAAGGGTACAAAATGCTACACAGACAAACCATTCAGTAAAAAATGGAAGAAAGACTCAACCAAGCTAGTTCCTTCACTGTGTAATACCCTAAACCTCCTACAGTGGAGGCCCATGGGATATATTCCGATGACTCCTTTATATATATATATATATATATATATATAGGTTATTAACATCAAAAGTCACAAAAAAGGAAACATAACCATGCATATTTGGAAGTAATTTCATGGTGCATTGCATGGCACTGTTTATACGTATTCATGTAGATCGTACTATAACCATGTTTTCGTAAAATTAGTTTACTTACTATTGAACTACTTAGTGTTTACAAATATGTATGTGTTATCCATATGCATAATATTTATTTGTATATAAAATGTAAAAACCCATCACTTAATTATTCATCTGATGTGGTACCATTTTTGTATATTCCCAAAACTGGACAATTATTTATTTTGCTAAATTATCAGTTCAGTTTATTTATCATGAACTTTCTGAAGGAGCAATAGAAATTCTATACATTTAGTTTCAGTTTCTTTTAATCAGTCTCTCATCATTTTTCTTGCTATAGCTGATTTTGCACAAAAATGGAGTAATTTACTAGTATTCATACCTAATTGTATTGAAATTTTATATACATCAAATTTGTAAGCTTAAAATTTTCTGTCTATAATGTTTGGAAAAATGGTTGCATTTGCTCCCTATAATTTCCAAGTTTTGTATATTCAGTAGCATTATATTACCAGTCTCTCTCTATATTTTCTTTACATGTCTAGCACATGTAACTAATTTCATGTTTTGTTTATAATTCTGTTTTATGTGGAGTATAAAATGCTTTGTTTAAAATGTCCCATGTATATAGTCTCTAAAATAAAAGGCTGTAGTACATTTAATATATCATAACATTAATGTTTTTTCTTTTAAAGTAAATTACATTTTTTAAGTATTTGTGACCAGTAAATATCTACTGAATATGAAAGCTGTTTTTTTATTATTTTATATAAATTAATTAGTATACATTTATAAATACTGCCTTGTATAATTTATCTCATTCATGTACTCTAATAAGTTTGGGTATTATTTTAACATAGATTCTGAAATGCTTTTTTGTTCCCTTAAATATGTATTCCTTTATGGCTTGTTCAGTTTACCAACTTCCATTTGCTATATTATAATTTTTAATAGTTAGTCCTTCCATACAGTTGTACCAAGAAAGAATTTCAAATCATTTGCTTTTTCTAATAAACATGTATTCATTCCCAATGGAAATATAGTGAATAATCAACTTTAGAAACTTCTGTTTGTTAATGTAGTTTGTGTAGTTTATAATAGTGTTTTGGTGTATTTTGTAAATATTTGGAATCAGCTAGATTGGTCATATTATATTGAAAGCAATTTGAAACGTGTTGAATTCACTTAATTTAACTTGGTTATTTTGGACTTATTACATGGGTAAAAATGTAATCTAAGCTATTTTTTCCAATGAACCTCATATTCACTGTCCTGCTAATATTTAATAGTTTTGAAACTAGAAGCTATACCATAGCTTTCTATATCCAGAATTCCTAGCCCTCCATTATTCTGTATTTTAATACGTTTTTTATTTGCTATTCTAAACTTATTGGAATACCACAAGAAAGTTATAATTCTTCTTTATTTTTTCATAATGTGAATTTTATCTTGAGTAAAGCTACTATTTAATATGGCCTTTTTCAATTTGACCGTGGCTCTTATCCAAAAATGCATATTCTGGGTGGTGGTGGGGTGGAGGTTACCAAACTAATAGTGGACTTCAATTAAGAATTTCCTGGTCCTCATATTTCTGTTATACATTCCTTTTTGCATAGTCTGGGGTCTTTCCATGTGTACCCATGCAGTGGACATTACTACTTCCTGCCTATCTTGTAAGTTGGCTTGCTGACAATGACAGTTGTACATGGTGTTTTCTCTTCATCCTAAGTATGTCTGGAGATATCTAACAGTCCATGAGGGTGCCTGCTGAAAAACAACTCAAAAAGACTGAACCATGAGGGTGCCTGCTGAAAAACAACTCAAAAGGACTGAACCCTGTTAAGGCTTGTGGTACTTCTGTAGTGGGAAACAGGAGGTATGATATTGACCAGTCCCAGTTGTTTTAATTTTCTTCAATAACTTTTTTCATCACAGGCTTTAATGTTCAGTTAAAATGTTGTACTAACCCATCTGTCTTAGGATAGCACACAGAGATTTTTAGTTGCGAGACCTTAAAGCATTAATATAGCTGGTGCATTATTCAGGACAGAAAATAGAGTTTCTAGTCAGTGAGTCCCTAGGCATAGTTTAAGCATTAATACTGCACAGAGAAATTATCTCAGGGTACTTAGTTGCATAGTCTAGAATATTTAAAATGAATGCAGTGAATTCCCCCTTTGCTGGATTTCACCAGTACCCAGAAAACATCCATAGTAATATGTTCAGATAGCACATCTTTGGTAGCAATTGTAATCAAAATATTTCTGAAGCGTGGGTGAGAAGCTGTATTCTGGAATTCAGGGCATCCAGCACAGAATTTCTTGCTTTCTTTCATTTTCCCTTGCTATGATTCATGCTTTAGTCTCGTCCATTCCTATATGATGTGATAGTACATGACTATATGCTAACCTCATTTCTACATTACTGAAAGGTTTAGACACTAATAGTTGATGTGCTGTTTCCTCTCTGTCCTTTGCAGTGATCATCCTGTAACTTGAAGTTTGAGTAAGAAGTGTGAACATTTGTTCACCTCCTTCTCCTGCAACCTCAGATATATTTCCATTATAGACTATAGGGTCTTATCCTCCAACTACACTCCTAAACGATATCTCATACTAGTATTCGTTATTGTCAGTTTCTGTTTCTACCTCATTCATTTTATCCTATTCTTTTCCTTCAGGCTGCAGTAGTTTATTAAGTAATCCTTCCTTCAAATGGTTCTGCTTTGCAAGCTACTTTTTTGTGGGTGCATGCTGAGAACACTTTAAATCATATAAGTTGTCCTTCCCTTCTGTTCAGACTTTCTGTATTTTGAATTAAAAGAAATATCCTTAGAGCTTTGTTTAAGGTTATCTTGTTTCTCAGTATACACTACCCTCATCTCTTATTATTCTTTTCTTATTTAGGTTCCTTTCCCTTTTTCAGTATACACTACCCTTGCCTATCCTTTTTCCTTTTGTTCTTTAGGTTGCTCTCCCTTTGAATAATTCTAAATAAACATCACCCTCTCAGTTTCTTTGCCCTCTCTAGTTTGCTTTTATCCTTATTAATGTGAGTGAGCAACATCGTATCAGATGTTTACCTCTCTAGATTGTTCTCCTGTTACAAATGAAACATTTTTAATTTTAGCTTTTCTCTTAGTTATAGGTACCTGTTATCTAGAATTTTCTCTTACTTGAGTTTTCTGTCTTATACTGACAGTAGAATGTTTAGAATACCAACTACACAATGTTTTTCCTCTTTTAACTCATTAGTGGTGCTGTGTTTCTTCTTCTACTGTATTAGTGATGCATTTCCTTTTGAAGGTTTTCTGTAAATCAGAAGTCACCTGCTGCCTAGAATTCTCCATTTTTGGTGCTTTCTGTTTTAGTGTTACTGAAAATTTAAAATTTTGCTCAGATTGTGCATTTTAGTGCTTTCTAGTTTTCATGCCCTTGAAATGCACCCTTTCATTGAGTGAACACATCTCTCCAGTTCTGCTAGTAATTTCTACTCCTTGTTCTGCAACAATTTCAGGCTGCAGTGTATCAACTCTGTGTTCTAACACTTTCAGGCTGCAGCAGTTTATTAAGTAACCCTTCCTTCAAATGGTTCTGCTTTACAAGCTACTTTTTTGTAGGTGCATGCTGAGAACTCTTTAAATCATATAAGTTGTCCTCAGCCAGCTTTTGTACATTTAGGACTTTCTAATGCTATGCCTTGAACTTTGTTGGATTCATAAACTCTAATGAATGTATGTGGTGGCTGCTCTCTCTCTTTCTCAAGTTAGACAGATTTTATATATATATATATATATATATATATATATATATATATATATATATATATATATATATATATATATAAAGCTTTATTCACTTGCTGCTTTCCCTCTTTACACTGATACAAAAATTGCTTTCTTCCCATTTAATCTAAAAAAATCTTTAAAGTGGGAAAATATTTATTTTTTCACATGATGTTTTAAAGTGGGAATTATAACAGGACAAATTACATTACCAAACACAGTTTTTTATTTCTAGCTAAACATTTGGATACAATTTTTATATCCATGACTGCAGTCTGCTTCAGGTACTTTGTCATTAAGGGTTTTCATTTTACATGCATACTACCCCTTTGTCAGTGTGATGATACTGCCCGAGTCTGTCAATCCTTGTAGCTGTCTACCATCAGTTTAGATGCTAATTAACAAATTAAGAGCTATTTAACAGATCTGTGCTGCATTTGTTGATTTGGCTGAATTTATCTCTATTTGCACCCTGCAGTTGTTAAAGAAACTCCATGTGTTTGTTACTGTACTGCCCTTAGTTCGTTTTAACTGTAGTCTATTATTTCCAGCATCCTCTGATACTGCAAAAGCTGTTCTGAGTTTGCCAAAGTTCTCCTGAGTTTGACAAAATATTTCTAAGTTTTGCAAAGTTTTTCTGTGTTTGTAGAAGTTCTCTTATGTTTGTACACATTTTTCTGTATTTAGAAATATTTCTCAGGATTTGTAAACTTATTTCTAAAGATATCTTCATAGTTTCATAGGAGGTTACTAGGCTAATGGCCCTAGGACCTTTACAAGCCTAGCCTTGTAAAAACCTGAGTACCCTTATTGTGACCATAGTTAGATGGTCGTTGTTAGTAGAGCAGTTATGTCATCATCGACTGACCCTATCCATGAGGGATATAGATGCCACCCCCAGAGAGAATTTACGGTCACCATCCAGTTGTCAAAACTGCACTTGAATAGGGTCATTTTGGAGCTCTGCTTCACATGGAGTGGGAGCTTATTCCAGAGGAGCTGCAGTCGCGGGGAGATATGTCTGTCTCTCCAGTATGTTCTGTTGATGTCACAGGCTAGGTTGAGATTCCTGGAGTGAGTTATTGTTGTCCCATTTGATTTGCAGATGTGCAGCATTTCCATTAGGGCAGAGTCTGAAAGTGCTCTGTAGGCCAGGCATAGGTCCCCTCACAGCAGCCTGTGTGATGCAGAGTAGAGTGACAGGGCTTTCATTCTTTTCATGTATGTCATAGTTTGGAGGCCTTGGATTCTGTTGGTTAGAAACCTTTGTGGTCTCTCCAGTTGTTGCAGCTGCCTGGTGAGATACATACAGAACGGAGAACTGTACTCCATTAGTGGTCTGATAAGGGTTGAGTACAGTGGAGCTGTAACCTCCATTGTCTTGGATGCAAGGCCCATATTTATGAGATATGCAATACAGAATGCTTTTCTTACCATGGTTATTGAAGTTTAGGTTGCCATAACCTGCGTTCCCAAGTCTTGCACCACTGAGTTTGAGCTTAGAGGAATGCTATCTACATCATAATTACCAAGCGCTACTTCTTTGCCATAGGGGATAATGAGGCTTTTTTTTTTAATTAAGTTTTTGTCTGTGAGTTTGTCATCAATAATTTGTTTGTGTCAGCCTTTTCTGTAATATGTTAACATCATTCGGGGACTCAGTGATTGCACCCAGTTTACAGTCACCTGCAAACCTGGTAAGCCACAGGCCATCTACCTTCAGCTGGACTTCAGGGAAATAGATTCCAGAGAGTAGAGGGCCCAGTACAGATCCTTGTTGTACCCCACAGATAAACTGGTCTACTGGTGAAGGTGGAATCCCCAACTTGACAGTGTGCATTCTGCCAGTGAGCCAGTTGGCTACCCTTCTAGTAATGTATGGGTTATTCCTTAGCTGGGAGAGTTTCTTTATGATACTTGAATGGGGGATTGTGTCAGAGGTCTTGGCTAAATCAAGATAGGTGGTAAGTACAATTTTGCCCTCATCCAGGGCTTTGGTAACATTCTCAAAGAAGTCCACCAGGTTTAATAAGCAAGATTTACCCTTGACAAAACCAAACTGGATTGGGTCAAGGGTTTGAAGGTCACATATGTCCTTGTGAATAAGGTCCATGATGATTCTCTCCATGGCCTTGCAGATAAGGCTGGTCAGGCTTATGGGTTGATAGTTCCCAGCGTCAGTTGATGGACCTCCTTTGTGCAAGGGGATTACTGTTACTTTTACTCACTCTGCCAGGAAATAGCCAGTTCTCAGGCTATGGTTAAAGACCGTGCCAAGTGGTTCTGCTTGGTTTTGTTTTAAATTGTTTATTAAGCAGCCTGGGATGTTATCTGGTCCCATAAAGGCCCTCTTTTTGGCTTTGTTGAGTGCTTGTATGACCTGTTCTTTGGAGGTACTCAGTAGAGGACTGGTGTTAGGAATGCTTTGGGGTATGTCTGGTGGGGGATAGGGGTGTATAGTTCTTGCAAAATCTGTCGGCTAGCAGGTTGGCAATTTCCCCAGGTTCATTGTGAGTGGTATTGTCCATTATAAGTTCAGCACACAGCTGGGCATTCCTTTTTACATTCAAACATAGCTAAAGAATGTCTTATGATTACCTTTAGCTAGGGATGATAATTTAGCCTTGTAGCTAGCCATAGAGAACTTAATAAGATATCTGATTTGCTTGTTCAAGCTGTGGAGGGTATTCTGCCTCTGTTGAGTCAGTTCCCTCCTGTTATTAGATATCAATTTCTTTATTTTGCTGTATAAAAAACAAAAAAAAATCTAGCAAAGACAGACTTTCCACTGTGTGATACCTTAAACCTCTTGTGTCAGAGGCAACATAGTATATATGCAAATTATCCTTTGAGGATATCAGATTTTTCAGCTAAATGGCAATTCTGAATGTCCATGACTTTTTTTTTTATTTTAAGTGTATTTATGGACAAATTCAGGCCAATAAAGCCAAACCCCTCTAGCTGTGGAAATGCATGTTTCTGCCTTCTTATGGCATCATCTTGAAAACACATGGTTGTCATACCCAACTGATATCCACAAACATTAGGGTGTCTATAACATATCCCAACTAACAAACTAAAACGTTATGCCACAGTACCAGCAAAAGTGATTGACTTCAACAATTAGGTTAGTTTTTGGTGTCACAACAAGGAGATCCAATATCTGTTAGTCTGGAGAGATATAATCGATAAACCACGATGCTTTGCCAGAGATGGTTTGCACTTGTCACTTCTTGTCTTCCAGATTTATCTATTCCCATAGTGCCTTTTTTGGGCTGTGCTATGAGTTAAACCCTCCAATATAATAAAAATCACTCATAACCTTCTAAAGGTACAGCTGCTCAACACCAGGAGTTTAAAAACTATATTCCCTGGAAGCACCCTGGAGAACGCAGACATACATACATACATACATACATACAGTCATGGAAACATGGTTCAGAACTATGGAAAGCATCCTGGCTATCAAAGGCTACAATGCCTTTCATACGTTCCAATACCCCTCAGCTCAGAATAAAATAAAGGGAGGAGGTGTCTCTGTTTTCATAAAGGACAAGTACAGTGCTAGGCTGGTCCAACAGCATGACTCGTTTGAGCTTCAACATACCCCATTAACCATAGGTGCGACCATTTATCATATCCTTGCTAGTTACAGGTCCCCTAACATGAGTCTGGAAAACCACACTTCCTACCTAAACCTGCTGTAATCTCTTAACATTCAGTCTAACAACATACTTATGAGTGACTTCAACTACCCATCCATAAACTGGGAGACTTATATGGCCCATAATTCACTTGCTCCATATTTGAACATCGTCATTGCAAACACTGTGGAGCAACTAGTTAGCTCCCCAACAAGAGGTGCAAATATCCTAGATATTATACAGAGGGATGCTACTCCCTCCTGTGCATTAACTCCTCCCTGGTAAAGTCTGACCACAAAATGGTCTCCTTTAATATTAAAGCTAATTTAAAACCTCCATCAAACTCCAAACCTGTTAAGAATTTTGCTAAGCCCAATTACCTCAGACTAAGTGGCAGCTTATTAAACTTCCAAGCCCCTCCAAACCTGGATGACACCACAGCCTACTCTAAGCTGTATACAAAAGCACTGTACAAAAACATTCATAGCTGTATATAGGAGGCAGTACCTGTCCAAGTCAAACATTTGATTACTGGCAAAAATAAACCAACCTGGTGGACCCCTAGCATAAATAGACTATTCAATAAAAGGGAAAACAAATCTTCTCCCATACCAAGCAGGCACAGACAAAATAGTGCAAAAAGACACTCTCACCAGTCTAAACAAGGAAGTTAGAGAGATGGTCAAATCTGACAAAGCAAACCATGAGGCAAAGATAGCCTCCTAGGTGAAAGATAACCTTGTTCATAACTTCATGGGAAATGCTCAGCAAAGTGTTGGGTTAATTATGAATGGCAACATGTTACCCAGCGCAAAACTATAGGAAACTTGCTGGTCAACAAGTTCAGTTCAAATTTCTTCCCCCCCATCACCTTCTACCACACCCAGAGAAATACCCGGACCCATCCCCCTATCAGTCATTATGAGGGAACACATCCTTACTGCACTCGGTAAAGCCAATAACACATCCTCCATGGGTCCCAACAGCATTCCAGAATGTTTCTTAAATAGCTTAAAGCATAATCTGCCAGGGCCACTAGAAACCCTTTTTAAACACAGCCTCCAGATGGGCTTTGTCCTAGAGGAATGGAAGACTGCAACAGTCATCCCTCTACACAAGGGAAGGACCATCAACTGACCCAGGTAACTACAGACCCATAAGTTTCACCTGTCTTATTGAATTGTCATGGACCTGATCTATAATGACATAGGAACTTTCAAAATACTGCACCAGATCCAATTTGGCTTTGTCAAAGGGAGGTCTTGTCTGCTTAGTGTGGTGGGCATCTTCAAGAAAGTCACCAGGATCATGGATGAGGGTAAAACAGTACACACCACTTATCTAGACTTGGACAAAGCTTTCAACACAGTCCTGCACTTGGGGAATCATAGATAAATGTACTGAGGTAGGCATAACTCCCTTCATTGTCAGATGGATAGCAAACTGGCTCATTGACAATACACATGTTGTTTGGATAGATAAATCCACTTCTGTTAAGAAACCTGTTACATGACAAACAACTGGTGCCAAAACCATGGTCTGAGACTAAATGCTAAAAAAGTTGTAATGATATCCTTTGGTAAATCTGATATTCCTGCAAGTTATAATATTGATAGCATACCCCCCTAAAAGTAGACCCAGTGGTGAGGGACCTAGGAACACAATTAGATAGTTACTGAAACTTTGACCACCAGGTAGTTCTTGTTAGTGAAGAAATCCTTCTGTGTGGCTCACCTTATAAGTAAAGGCATGACATCAAGATCAAAGAAAGTCATATCACCGTTGTACTTGGCCCTCATCAGGCTAATAATCAAATACGGTGCTCCCATCTGCATGTACCTTACCAAGCATTTACACCAACTGGAATGGCTCCAAAGGTTTCTCACTAAAAAAATAAAAAGTGTAAGACACGTGTCTTATGCATACTGACTAAAGGCCGTATTCCCTTACTCTGCTCATATAATTTATTGAGAGGTGACTTATGCCTGACCTACTAGGTGTTCTTTGGTCCAGCCCTGAAGAAAATTTTACATATTTGCAAGAAAACTTATATGAGGTTATGCATTTCATGGACCTAAACCTTATTTGTGACTCTAACAGAACTTGCTGGACAGACAGATTTGTATCCAAAAAGCTGTCTTACGTATACCATAAAACTTCTCATCTTCATAAAACAAAGCCTGTGCCTCACTCTCTTCAAAAAGAATTTGGATAAATGGATGGAGAGCCATAAATTCCCTCCTGGGGTACTGCCCATGTCTGTTATGGTCAGAGGCAGCCTGTAAAATGACTCGGGGCTTCAACATCCAAAGATCCACTACCTTGATACTAACCAATCCCATATTTAGGGAGTTAAGATATAATATTGTCATATCCTGGGTATTACTGGCTAGGCTTGTAATGTCTCTTGTGCCTTTAGCCTAGTAACCCCCTATGATAAATGATTTATTTGTAACCTTTTTGTAATCCTGATATATATTCCCTTCCATGACCATGAATGTTTTTAGTGATTCTCCTATCAGCTCAGCTGACAGGATCTTAGCCCATAAGCTTGATACCAGCCTTCTTAATTGGTGGACCTCACAGAAATGACACTATGTAGCTCTAGGTCCTCTTTCTTGGTTAATTATTTTAGTGGTGAAACTGTCCTTGGCATAGCAATTGATTTAGCCACTGCCACCATCCTTTCAGCTGCAGCAGTGATGATCCATAGTAATTCTCTCCTATGTTTGCCATTCTGGCAAATGAGCCAAAACAAAGTTATTTGTCAAATGGAATAAAACTACCACTGCACACGCACAGGACGTTCTCTCTCACATTGGGGAAAAGTATGCTTAAAGTAGGTGGTCTTGTTATCTGGAACACTTGCTGTCTTAGGGATTTGTCAAGGAAAATTGTGCCAAAAGATGCCCGTTGCAGTCCACCAATATGGAACATTAAAGGCAGCACAACCACTATTTTTTCATTATTGTATTACTGCGGTGGTGGTGCTGCAGTAGCGTTGTCGCCTCACAGTTAGACATTGCCCGTTCGATTCTCAGTTAGAGCGTCTTCTGTGTAGCGACATGCGTGAATAGGGGTACATGTCAGTACATCGACAAGTTAGAAGATCGACATCCACTTCACCGACACATGAAATAATCGACACTGCAAATCACGGACATTTAACAGGTAAGAAGTTTAAATTTCGCTAATCATGCCTACCACACATGCATAACACTGCCACACTTACTAAAACATGGTAGGCATGATTAGCGAAATTTAAACTTCTTACCTGTTAAATGTCCGTGATTTGCGGTGTCGATTATTTCATGTGTCGGGGAAGTGGATGTCGATCTTCTAACTTGTAGATGTACTGACATGTACCCGTGAATAGGCATTCCTTCATTGAAGGTTGTGCGTTAGGCCCGGCAAGCCAGTACGTAAAAATCTGCTGCCAGTCATTAGCGGACCGGAGTTCCGCTGTGGCGACCCCTAACCGGGAAAAGCCGAAAGACACAAACAAGTGTATTTTATTGTATTAAAACAAAATAAAATGCATGTTCTTCTCAAAACAAAAGTCCAGTGATTTAACAAAAGTTTATTAAAGTACCTTCAGTACAGTCTTATGCAGCTGAGATGCAATCTCTTTCAGTAGGTCTCTCTCTCTCTCTCTAGCTTTCACTTCTGACTTCCTAGAACAGAAAGAATCAGAGAGAATCTTCATCCTCTTCCTGGCATAATCTTTCACATCTTCATATACTCAGCTGTTCCAGTTCTGGTGCTCCAGACATCTAATCTCCCTCCAAGATGGGCAGACAACAATCTGAATTGGCTTACCTTAGCCCTGTTTTTATTCAGCATTAAGTGTTTCATTAAGGAATAGTTCTTTAACTAATACAGCAAAGTTTCTGTATGCTCATAAAGCAGCATTCTTATTAATTCATGTTGGTGTAATGTTAAGTTGTTTACCTCACGGACACACAGTACAAGGTTTGATTTTCTTATACACTTGCCAGGGGTACCAGAACTTGTCAAATTTAGGATGCATGGCTAGGCATAAAATGGCTGTTGTGGTTGTTCTAGTACATTCCTATGAACCTAAGTGATAACAACACTTTTCTGGCTAATACCATAAAAGTCTCTCCCTATTCTTAAAGGAAAACTCTAGCCTAGAATGCAAAAAACTATTTTTTTTTTATTTTATCTTTGTTTTCTAAACTATTTTAATAACTCAAAATTGTTCCTATCTTTGCTTTCTAAACTATTTTAATGCCTCAAAATTGCTTCAAGTGCTTCTTTTACAATTTTACTGAGTTTTGCACAAAATGGCACATGTTGGGGCCTGTCTTTATAACATGATCTTGTATTCTTGCTTTCATTCCTTCTTCCCAGAATCTATTTCAAGTCCTCTTTATATGAGTCATGCTAGACATAAGGAAGTGGTGGTGTTTTCTCATGCCATTAAGATAGCATGGCAGGAGTGTGAAGCACTGTCATCTAACACACCTTCTGTAACAGAGCTGGTTCTGCGTTTTCCATTTAAGTGTCTGTCAGAACTTGTTCTATGCTGTAAATAGCTGTTAGCTACTTCTGGAAAAAGAAAGGTAAATAGCAGGCTTTTGTAATGGGATTCTTTTGTAGTTCTAAAGGAATTGACAGACCTTCCCACACATTCTCATCCTGAGGTGTGAAAACTCTCAATGCAGTAAACGATCCTTGCTGTATGATGTACCGAGACAAATACTACTGCAGAGGTCTCCAAAGTAAGTCTGTCTGCTACTTCCCATTGCCTTCAGTGGGAAGTTTTTTCTTCCTTATGAATGATGAAGAGATAAAACCTGCTTTACTAGTTCCTTATTTATTTCTGTCATGTTTATCCCATTTTTCTATTTTGGATTTATTTATATTTTGTTAACCAGAAAAGTGAACTGGTCCAAGGACTCTTTTCAGCCACTACCCAGGCTACACTGGCAGAGATTATAACAAGCAATAAATGCAATCAGTAATACAAAGAAAACAAATACGGCCATTAAGACATTGGCAGAGACTGCATGTACAACACATGGCCAAGGTACACCAATGAATAAGTAAAACATTAACATTTACTAGAATGTATACATTAATAATGTTTAACTCTGCTGTGTTAACTTTATTATAAATAATGAATTGTATGCACCCATATTACACAACTCACCATTCTGTAAGATGTTACAGTTTTCTAAATGACTAGGAATCAACAAATGAATGTTTTATGGCTTCATAAAAGAAAAGGATAGAGGGGGATAATTATACTCATCACTTTTGTTGTCCTAAGATAGTATGAATATATACTAAACTTACAAATTTTGGAATGGAACAACCATTGCAGTGGAGCGTAATAACTAGTATGGTGAAAAAGATTTGTGTCATGTACAAAGTATAAAAAAGGAGTTAATTATTTAAAACATGCATGCATGCACTTGCCCCATCTGTATACCTCTCAACCGGGAAACATCAAAAATCTGGGCAAAGGCCCATGAAAAGTAGGTACAACTGGCAAAAAATCAGGATGCTGATTGACATAAAATTTGCATTCATAATCATGTAACCCCACTCATTACAATGGAATTGTGGGATACCATCATGAAGACTGAAGTCACTAAATAATAATAAATAATGGCAGACATTTGAATTTCTGACCACATATCCCTCAGAAAATACATAATAATGCAAAACCTGTAATTTTGGTAACTATCTGAGTTTACAGGAGGAGGAGCAGTATTTAAAATCTGTCCCAATTTTAGGGCCTTTCTCCCACCATTATTTTTGGCTGTGGCCAGATTTCTTGCTCTGTGGCAAGTAGTGCAAGCTGAGAATGCAACCAAGATGACTCACCACAAACAAAAAAAAGATGATGATATTAAAACACAGAGAGACAGGCAGACTCATACATACAGAACAAACTGATCCTGATGATTTATTGGATTTATTTATGTGTTAACTAGGTGACTGAGCTGGACAACAGCAGATATTTTTTTCACAATCTGAACCACAGGTAAGTAGAAACACAATACAACATGTCTTTCATAGTTCAGAACAAATGCAATAAAGAATGGAATGCAATACAATAACAAGATAATCTGCAAGACAATACACAGAACAAAGAATACCAGAATAATTGAACAATTATTCATTCATTTATTTATTTATTTACTGGGACATTCCAGCTGGACACAAGTCCTTTTTTTAGTGGAGGCTTGGGGAGAAAAGCTCCACAGAACAATGTATGAGCAGCAGAGTACATAAAGAACAATTGAATATATGTACAATATCAAGTAGTACATACTGCAGCAAACATTAGCTATACATACAATATGAAAAATAGTGATGACAAGATATACCAATATCTGGCTAGAGGCTAGGAATAAAGGTAGGATGTATATTCAGATACTATAAAGCTCAAATTGATACTGTTCTAAACTCATGCATAAATCTTATATACATATATTGCACTAAACTCAAGCAGATATAAAGCAGAAGCTCAACATGAAGGTGGAACAAGCTAGAAGGGCTAATGGGATGGAAGGGGACGATAGAGGAGTAAGAGAGGAGACTGAGTAGTATACGTGGTAGTGAGAAGAAGCTAGGTCAGTTGGATATGTATTTGGAGTTGAGATAAAGTGAGGTAGTTAAGCATGTTATAACAGGTCTGAGAGATTGAGTGAGGAGGGAAAGGGAGGGTAATGGGTGAGCCAGAGCCTGCAGAGGTAGGAATACAATGATCAAACAGCGTGAGACACAGTGGCTAGAGGAGGGGAGGGGAGAGGAAGGGGGATAAAAGGAGGAACAAGCAATAGTGCCATTTAAATGCTTACTTCCTGAAAGTTTGTTAGTTTAAAGAGGCAAAAAAATCATGTACCCCAATAAAACATTTGGCTCAGTTCCTCTCATTTTCTTTGGTTGTGGACATGTCTTTTTATGAGGTGTGTAAATGTCAGAAAAATTTGTCTTTCTGTTATTTAAGGTGAATGATAAAATGAATGCACTGTTCACACTTGAAGCTACAATATTTAACATGCTATTTGAAGAACAGTAGCTATTAAGCAGCTGTTTTAGACCACATAATTGGCAGTCTTCAAGGAATAGTACACCTATTAGACAGCAGATTTGCCATGTCCATCAATAACATCTCTACAGGTATTTGAGATTGAGAGGTATGAGAAGAAGGTGTGTTTTAACTCACAGTGTTAAAACCAAACAGAACACGAAACTCAACACTTAAACAGCTGAACGTATTTATTCACAAATGTTAAACTGATCTGATGAAGTCTTTTAAAGTTTAAGATGAAAGAGCTTGTCTGTTTTTTAACATTTGTGAATAAATACGTTCAGTGGTTTAAGTGCCGATTTGGTCAACAACAGTCTTTGCAAAATTAAATGCAGCAATTCATCTCTCTGATGGAGAAATGTTACCTGATTCAAAAGTGGAGAACAGGGAGTCAGCCTGGATAAAACCAGGAGCTGATGGCTTAAGCTCAGACTTTACAAGTATTCACATTCTGTGACTGAAAGTAATACTTCTCATTCTGATGACAGATTTCCTGTTTTCAGCTTTCATTGTAACCTTGTGAAAAGTAGTAAATCTCATCTCCATACTAACCAGGTCCATGAGTGAGTCCATCTAACAGACAAGACAACATTTAAGACAGTTACTAAACACAAAGGGGCATGAAGATAATTTTTTTTTTTAAGATATAATTTGGTAAACTAATAGTGCTTGGTGATCTATCGACAGATGGTAAGCGAAATGCTGTCAGACTGTCCAAAAGTATCAAACCATCTGCTACAACCCACTTTATTAACCAGAGAATAAAAAAAAGCAACAAAACAGATTTGTCATTTTGCCATATCATATACATTTGTTTCCACTTAACTACTGTAGTGAGAAAAAGATATGAAACTTACTGTCTGTATACCTTTTTAAAATAGATGTTTTGCCTACGAATGATTCGCCGACCAGTACTATCTTTTCATATTAGCCATCCTCTGCATTCAAGATACTCAGTCCATGCATGTGTTGTATGTAATCCTGAAGCAGCTAGCAACGCGTTTCTACCCAACTGTTATTACACAGCAGTCACTGATACCCAACTTCTGACTTATTGTCAGCTGCATATTAACATACACTTTTTCATATTTAAAAAAAAAAAAAAACTACTCATGTCTTTCTAAGTTCCTGGAGTGCACACAACTTCTTTTCATATTAACTTTTTTTAGGATCCAGGACCACGTGTAAAAAAAAAAAAAAAGTACTGGTTTGCTGTCAAACTGCTGACAGAGTATCCCCTTACTGTTCTTGACAAAGAAGCCCAGGGATGATTAAGTCCATCATTTGCAAACTAGCCTTCTCTTCAAGCAAACATGCTTCTCCACTCACCACCCACACGTTTTGAAACTCTCGGTCCAGTAGTGTATGACTCCAGCAGCCAGTCAGGAACTGCATCACAAAGCTGATGTCATCATGGGCGCCCCTGCACATTAAAGATGTTGCAGGATACAGTGGTGATGTATGATGTCAGCTGGAACTTAAAATTGGAAATAAAAATAAATAAAAATTGGTATTTAAAGGGGCCCCTCAGACATTTGTGGCACCCCATTATTTTGCCCTCAAAATCAATAAATATAGAGGAATTCAGTACAATTGAGATGTATGCCCATCTGCATGTGTGTGTATATTTGTATGCATTTGACTGTATGTGTGTTATGTACACACACAACACATACACAAATACATGCTCATCCATATGCTAGACATTTACAGTTGTGATTCTGTCCCTTGTCCAGTACATGCTGGCTAGGGCATTCATAGTTTTCATATTTTTTATGTTATTAACATGCTCTAGCACTCTATGTTTCAAGTGTCTGCAAAGTAGATCAAGTTTTTAGTTAGACAGTCCGCTTAAAGGGAAGTCTCATGAACAACATGCATGTACTGGACAAGGGACAGAATCACAGCTTTAAATTTCTAATATTAGAAGTCTTGGTCACAAATTCAAGAGGGTGAGACTTTAAGAACTTAACTGAGGTGAAAGAACAAGAGTGGATTATATGTCTGAACAGTGATAAGTCCCCCGGGCATAACGACAGGGTCTCTTTGAAACCAATGAGTGAATGAGATGTCTTAATTAATCTGCTGAATGGGTTTTTATTAGTAGAAATGAGTTTAGGCTGTTTTATGGTGAATTAAAGTTTTTTACAGCATTCCAGCCATGGTATACTTTCTTTCAGTTTATTTGAACATTGACATAATCTAGTATTTAGGAGATGAATAGGAAGGTGCATTTTAAAGTTAAGCTTATTGTCTATTTCCTTAAGCTTATTGTCTATTTCCTTAAGTGGGCTGAGTGCAGTATTCCATATTTGGAGTTATAGCTGGAGTAGGGAGCATCCCCTTATGAGTTCTGGGATTTAGATAATTGAGCCATGAATTTATCTTTAGAACTAGAAGTTCTGATGAGTTTATACCACTTCAGGAAGGTATTCAGGGAATAGTACTCTTTTGGGTGGTGAAATATGAAATGAAGGAATTAATAAGATAGTTTGGGAATTCTATCCAGTTTGTTTTTGAAAGTGCAAGGTGGCAATGGAATTTCTAGGCAAATTAGCAATGAATTTGGAAATTTTATTTTAGCGTTGCTCAAGTTTTCCCATGATGCTGTTGTGTAAGTTAGTAAGGAATGGGGCTTATATGACTGTAAGAAATAAGCATGTGCAGTATTATGACCTAGGCAAGTGAGAAATGGATAGGTTCTGTACTGAGCTCAAAGCCTTTGATAAGTTTTCTTTATGATGTTACTCATATGAATATCAAACTTGAATTTATCATCGGTTGTTGTACTAAGCAGTTTAGTGTTGGAAATCTGGTCAAGTTTAATCTTTTGAACAGAAGAAGTATTAAAACTAGATGAGATTTGGGAACTGGTTTTACAAAGGAAGAGCATCAGTTAAATTTTTTAACATTGTTTTCTATCCACTATTGTACTGCCAAGTACGATTGCTGAGTAATAGGTTTTAACTGTTTCAGAGATGGGACAGCAACTGATTGTAGCATCATCTGTGTATTGAATCACTGTAGATGGAGTTGTGATAGTGTAAAACTTATATATGTATATGTTGAATCGCAAGGGTCCAAGAATGGATCCTATGGAGACCAGGAGGAAGGAAGAACACGTGTTTTGCCACCTTCTATTTGGGCACAATTACTTAGGCAGCTCTTGAACCATGATAATGTTGTATGCAGTAAGTTAAATACTGCCAGAGCTTGAATCAGTTTTTGGTATGGAACAATACCAAATGCATAGGAGATGTCCAACAAAATGTCTGAGACTGGTCTGCCAGCATTATGATGTTGTTTGACATTGTCTAGAAATGATAGTAGAACAGTAGTGATGATATGGTAGGGGCAGAAACCCTATTGAGTAGATGAGAGGAGATTATTGTTGAGTAGATATTGGAGGATTTGAGAGTGCACACAACACTCTGTGATTTTTGAGAGAGAAGGAAGTATAGCTATGGGTCAGTAGTTACCTAGTTCAGTAGATTTTCTTCCCTTATTAAAGTTAAATTATTCCCATATTAAAAATGAGGAAATACTTACTAGTGGTTATAATGTTATTAGACACGATAGGCTGAACAAGCGTGTTGGAGAGATTGCCATCATGTATAAAAATTTCCTCAAAATTGAAAAATTAATCTGTACTCCCTCATATCTATCAGAAGCAGAAATTCTAACCACCCAATTTGAAGTAAATACACATAAAACCATCATAGTTATTGCCTCCTACCTACCCACCAGGAAATAATCTACCTACCATTGAAAGTCTCCTATCTTGGGCATCCTCTACATTCAACCAAGAAACTATAGTGCTAGGTGATTTCAACTTGGACTGGCTATCCTGCTCATCTGACAACCCCTCCAATTTTATCAATTTATTCAGTTTCACCCAAACTATAAACTTCCCCACTAGAATCAATAAACACACTAAGAAAGAATCTGTTCTAGACTGGATACTAACCAATAAGCCCAACTTTGCCCACCAGGCTGGGTGCCTCTCTGATTCTGTCAGTGATCACTCCCCTACCTTTCTTCTAAGAAAATGCATTCACTCCCCCCTGTAATGTCATTTTCAAACACATACGCAACAAACAACATTTTTCCCCTACCATCTTAAATTTCCTTATTTGCTCTGCTCCAACACCCCAAGAACTAAAATCACTCCACCTAGACCAAGCTGTTTAATATTTTAATGATACCTTCCTCAACATCCTTAATAACCTCACTCCAAGAAAATTTTGCACCAAAGCCAAAAACCTACCTTGGATAACCAAAGATGCTAAATCTCTTATTAAACAAAGGGATAAAGCCTGGACTGCTTATCAAACCTCCAAAATCTCAAAAAACATCACCCCTTACAAACAACTAAGAAACCTAACTAATAAGCAAATATTATTTGGCAAAAAAATCTTATTTTCTAGCTTGTCAGCAAAAACACATAACCCACAAAAGTTTTGGCAAAACATTAACTGCCTCCTCAACCCTGGCAAAACCTCTACCCCTACACCATCTACAATAAATAGCACTGACTGTTTAGCATCCCAGTTTAACTCTCATTTCATCACAATTATCAGCTCACTTTTAAACAACAAATCTAAACAACACCTTACAGTGCCTACCTCTACTAACTCTAAACCTAACCACACTTTTAAACCCATGCAAACCTCTTATATCAAAAAAGCTCCTATCAAAACTAAAATCTACCTATCTAGCAGCTGAACAACTCCCCTAATGACTTCTTAAAACCTGCTGCAAGCTCCATTGCCTATCCCTTATCTATCCTAATCAAGAGTTCCATTGCAGAACAATATGTCCCCATACTATGGAAAATATCCCATGTCATCCCCCTACACAAGGGAGGCCCATCTATGTAATTATTGGCCCATTGCCATTCTCTCACCCCTAGCCAAATTCTTAGAGAAATATAACCATAAGAAGGTCCTAGACCACCTTACTACAAATAACCTCTTATCTAGTATATAGCACGGCTTCCATCCAAAACACAGTACCTCCCCAGCCCTCATACATTTCACTAACTGCATCAACCTCATCAAAAACAATGGACAACTAGTCTCTACTGTATTGCTCAGTATGTCCAAAGCTTTTGATATGGTATCCCACCAACTACTACTCAACACTCTAGCCTCCTTCAACCTTAACTCTACAGCTCTCAACTGGTCCTTACTAATCAACAACAGGCAACTAAATGGGATAATAAATTTATTCTGCTCCCACACCCCAAGAACTCCAAGATAAACTGCAAAAGTAATTTCTAGATATTGAAAATTACCTAAATGAACTTAATCTCATTGTAAATGAAATATAAAACAAAAGTAGTGATCTTGTCTAACAGGAAACCCAAAGCAAAACCACCTCCTGTCTCCACCTACTCCACTAATGGCACTATAATAGAACCAGTTAACCAAACAAAACTATTTGGTGCCACAATAGACAACAACCTAATATTCAATAAATGCATATCACTCACAATTAAAAAAGTTCACATCAAACTTGGTGCACTATATAGGGCCAAACCCTACCTTACTCAAAATGCCAGACTAGCCACAACCAGATCCCACCTTCTATCTACTCTTCTTTACTGTTCTCAACTTTTCACTAACCTGCGCAAGTTTGATTTATAGCTACTTGATTCCTGCTATAACAAAATAGCAAAATATGCTGCTAATGTGCCCAACAAGACGCATCATTGCCTTGCTCTTCAAAAATTACTCTTGCTTGAATTTCCCAATTTGTTATTGCTCAGTCGGCTCACCACTGCCCACTCCATTATTCACAAACCTGAAAACTGCCCTGCTCTCTCCAACCTAGTGCAACTAAATACCAACCCCAGAACCCTTAGATCATCTGATAAACTTATACTCAAGGTAACAAAGTCCATAATTACTTTGGTGACTATCTCTTCTCCTTCAAAGTAGCCAAACAGTGGAACCTTTTACCCCAGAATATCTTAAAAACACAGAGCGTTATAGCTTCAAAAACTCCTAAAGGAATACCTCATTCAACAATGGCTATGCTCCTGTAATACTCCTGGCTAGTTTCTCATGCCTTCAATTAAATGTTTTCTATTCTGCTATCTTCTTGTCTTACTTCTGCCAAACGAAAATACTACAATGGTTATTAGTTATATATCAATGAGTTTCATATTACTGTCTGTACTAAGGCGTAGGAAATGCAATGTTTACTGTTTTACATTCCCCTTTTTGTAAATTGTGATTATTGGCAACTGTCAAACTTTTTATATATTGTTTGTAATCTTTTTGTACTATTGTTATGGATTTTTTTCCTGGGTCTCCGCTGAAAATGGGCTACTTGCCCAGCCGGACTCTACCCAGTTAAATGTAAATAAATAAATAAATTATGTAGTGGTAAGATGTATGATTGTTTCCATATACTGCAGGAACATACAACATGATAATGAATCTCTTTATGAGGTTGGAGAAAAGAAATTCTAAGGCCTCAGATGCTGCTTTGATGTATTCTGCTGGCAGGTTATCAGATGCTAGTGTAGTTGACTTCAATTTAGGGAGTAATATTTTTAGGGTACAGTAGGAATGTTTATTAGTGTAATAGTGTTTGCTTGAGGAGGATTGTGAAGTTGATCATAACATTGTTTAGAACCTGTGGATTTACTTAGTGTGGTTGCTATGTTGATGAAGTGGGAGTTAAAGGAATTTGCTGTAGTGCTGTCAGTATGGTTTGGCATAGGACTAGGTGGGTTTTTCCTGCCTAAGGGAATAAGGCTATTGATGATGGACTAGAAAGGTTTTTAGATTATTGTGTGGATTGTTCTGTATTTTTACATAGTACCTCTTTTTGTCTTTTTTTGCAAGGGCTTTTACTTGGTTCTTTAGAAAGTGGTAATTCCGGTAATATGGAACAGTTTTGCTTTTCTGCCATATTTTCCAGGTGTTGTCCCAAAGGGTCAAGACTTGTTTAGTGGTGCAAGTTAGTAAGGGAGTAGATTTATATTTTGTGTGTATTTTCCTAGGTGATGCATGCTCATTTAAGAAGTTTAATAATAATATCTGATTAAAGGTGTTAGTGGCTTCATTAAGGTGTAGCTGTTTTAAGCAGTGGCAGTTAAGCTGATGCAGGGCATTGGAGAGGGTATCATCATTATATTTAATGAAGTTTCTGAGTAACTGGTTGTGACAATAATGTGTTTGTCTGATAATATTTTCTAATGACATAGGTGGAGTGGTGATTACTTAGAGAATCAGGTCAAGTGCCTGCTTGAGTGATTGTATTTCAGGGGTGGTAATTAGTATCCAGTCCAAGACTGATGTCCCATTATTGGCTTTACAATCCCTTATTTGAAATGGTGATGAGTTAGTATAAATTTTAAAAACTGAATGAGTAGTTGACAGAAGTATACAGTGCAACCCAATTTATATTAACATTGCCAAGTATGAGCGTTTCTAGTTTAATGTTTTTTGATAACCAGTATAGAATGTCTTCAGGTGTAGTGGGATTAATGTTTAGGGGATGTATAAAGCTGCAGTAAATATGGCATTGTTTGGGCTTATTTGAAGTTGGGTGATTGGTATTTCTGCATTGCTAAATGTAGGGGTGTTATTTTTTTTTACTAGTGACTGATGTTTATTTTTATGCATTATTGCTATACCACCTGCATTATGTACTAAGCAGGACAGCAGCTACACAGAAACACTGCTAGGAGCGAAGTTTAGGTAGCAAAACTAACAGGAGTTTTAGAGCTGGCCCTTCAACTTTGGCTGTTCTTTAGTTCTTACAAAGAGTTCAGGTGTACAACAAGTAAAATTATCAGAAAGATAGATCGATCAAGTGATCTGGGAAGTAGAAATCATCAGAGTGGTGTTACAGCAACCCACCCCATGGTATAGACAGATGAAGGCCTGTCACCCAGGTGACCCATGTAGTGGTATGGGCACTAGAAGGGATGAGAAAGGGAGCATCCACTGTCAACTTGCCCATCTTTAGGGGAGGGAGGCAGCTTTGGCTCACCATTTGGGTGACAGAGAGAGTGGGAACACTATTTTTTGCATGTATGGAGCATGGGCTTGCTAAGCCTGTACTACCAAGCAGGATATGCACATGACAAGCCTTTTGAATAGTGTGTTTATGAAGGCATACATGCTTCCTCAATATAGGGCAGTTATTGCAGAGTTTGAGGGAGATGGCAAGAGGTTTAGGAGCTCGGGGAGGTGAGGAAGGGAGTTTCACATAACTTACTAAGTGATCTACTCCCTATTGCCTAAAGCTAACCTTTTTGAAGGGAAAGGACTGGAAAGCTTAGCCTTTAAAGTAAATGGGCTGTCTGGCTGTCACTTCTGGTAGGGGATGGACCCACCCTGTGCCTTAACTGGGGAAGTTGTGAAGCTCAGTTGCCAAGAGCATTTGCATCGTAGGACCGCAGTCTGACCATGGACCTACTGGGTTCCAAGATGGGGAGATTGTTTTGCTCATCACAGTGAGCCAGCCATTGTCTCTAAGGAGGAAAGAGTGGGCCCACTGGGAGAAAGTAGGGAATCACTGAGTTGATCAAAAGAATGAAAAAAAGATGGCATTCCAGTATTTGAGCTTCTTGAAGTTGATGTTACAACACTTGGCTTTCTTTATGGCCAGTAAGTTGTAAGCTGGAATGTTGAATGTATGATTGAACAGTAGTTTAATCTATGCTTTTTCATTTTGCATTTTGACACATTCATCCTTTTCTGGTCTTAAAAACATGTACAGTATTATTGAATTATGTCTCTTTTGACTGCTAACTTTGCAATTATTGGATAAACAGCAAGTAGTATTTCTATGTCTTTTTATAATGAGGTTGTAACTGCATTTCATGGTGGTAGCTTCCCTCCATGGTCATTGAGGATCATATATAATGCTGTTTTAATAACAGATATGAGGTAGTAGGTACCTCTTTTCCTTTTAATTTATTTGCTAACATGATAAATGAACTATTGCTTCTTGGTCATTCTCAAACCCTTCTGAACCACAACCTGCGCCATAAAAGCATGGGTAAAAATGCAATATGCATGGACTGTTGAGAGTAGCCAGATAAGCAGCATGACATTGGATGGTGGAAAATAAATGTAGCATCTGGGTAAAATATGTGCCATATTAAAAACTGCAGACTACCTTATTGTTGGTCATTTTGTCAACCACTGCTGATTGAAATGACACTCTTATTGACTACATACGTTTTTTTGAGTGTGTGTACATGCACGGCATTGCTATGGAGGTTAGGCTTCTTTCTATATAAAAAAGTGCTATAAATATCAGAGTGATTCATTTATGTTTAGGAGCATATCAGTGTTTTTTGTGTGTGTGTCTGTTTTATAAACTTGACTGAGAATGAGTGTTCAAAAGTGTATTGTTGTGTGTGTTGTATTGCTTAATGTAACTGGTTGAAAGCATTTACTCTGTATCTGTGTGTGTTTATGTGTATTGGTAGTGTTGTGAATGTTTAGTTGGCTGTATGATTTTATGCAGGTCTTTATGTTTTGTGACTGTGAGGGACTGTTGCGTGCTTAATGTTTTGTGGGTTTTTTCTGTTGGGCTGAATGATCAGAAACGGGGTGTGGGGGTGGCATGGCTTACAGTGTGACTTAACAGAGTAGTATTGCTTGTTTGTAGTGTGTTGGACTGAATGCTTGGAAGATAGTTGTAGTAAATGTGTGTGTTTGGTGCAGACTGTGTGATCGGTGGCTGTTGATCAAGACCGGTGCTTGTAAAATGCTGTTGACTTTTGCATGGTGTGTGGGATTGTTTATGTTTGGGGTGTGTATTTGTGTGCACTCATGTGTTTAGAGGTGTATTATGTTGATTAACAGTCTTGTTGATGACCATGTTCTTTCAGTGTGTGTTTTTTTTTCTGAAGATTTGGTCTTCTAATAATCTGCTATTGACATTTAAGAAGAAATTGCTCTACAATTACTGCAGTGTATGCAACTCTTTGCTCTGTATTTTTAACATGCATTTAATTGTCTAGTCAGTAGTTATTTTTTTATTAAATTTACACATATGATGCATTTTATAGCTATCTAAGGAAGCCTGAAAAGTGAGTGCTTGTGGGAAATAAAGAGGAACTTTATTTCATTATCAGATTTTTGTATGTGACTTGCTGATATGATCACAAAGTGTAGCTGTCATTATACTGACTGCATTTAGCTGACCATATGTCACCATCCAGAATAGAAGACTGTGTCTGCCTTGTTTGTAATTAGATCTATCTAGTATTGAAGTTATACAATGTAATAATTAAAAGTTGCACTATTACTCTTCTTAAGAGCCATTTCCCCCCACTGAAAATAACATCATTCTACCATTCTAGTCTAAGATACCTACCAGTAATACACTAAATGTCACTAGGCATGATACTAGAAAAATGTAAATCTTTTGGCTACCAGCCAAGTAAAGTTTTAAAATAGTTACTGATCAGCTAAACATTCTATGATAATGCCTTGCCTTCACAGCATATAGTGATATTTTTTTCAGACATGTTGAGGGAATTTAAGAAAATATGGAACAAACACAACTCATGGCTAGAAAGACAAGTCTTTGCTGTCAGTGATCCAGGGCATACAGGAGTATGGGATTGTGAGACTGAGAGCCTTTGTTGGATAGTGAGAGAACAGTAAGGAATGTGGGCTGTAGAATATGTCCTAGAGCATCACGTGTGAAAATGTCCAAGTTTGTGTAAAACAAATGTCTACTTACCAGCTTATAAACAGCATTGCTTAGGGAACACACTACTGTGTATTAAAGACATGTCAAAGCAAATAGCATAACAGCACTGTGCCCTTTTCACTGCATAGGTTCCCTTGAAGTAAGATGCACCAGTTGGGTCAGGCTTAAGGGCATCATTTTATATTTCAGAGGGCCCTCTGCAATTAGTATATTATTTCTTTCCTGTTTTTGCTCAAACTTTGGATTCTCCAGAGCTACATTATGGCAGCAGTCTCTCGTGTAAGTAAACTTTAGGTTTATAATCCTGTAACTTTGTCATTTAATATGTTTCTTGCTTGTAGAGCCCTAGTCATGTGTGGGAGTAGAACTGGGATCCTGTGTGTGTGTGTGCGTGTGTGTGTGTGTGTGTGTGTGTGTGTGTGTGTGTGTGTGTGTGTGTGTGTGTGTGTGTGTGTGTGTGTCTAGTATTTAATCCTTGTGCCAGTAAGGAATGTATGCACCCCAAAATCTCAGAGCTACTGGCCATGATTTGTCAGGATCGCTGTTTATCTTTAGTGCAGACTAGGTATCTGTCTAGAGATGAAGCTTCATTTTTTTGAAACTGGTATCTAAACTCCACGTGAACAGTCCAGTTACCTTTCAGTTTTCTTTCTCAGTATAGAATCTTGTATTGGGGGCCTTGCACATATGTGATGTGCTTCATCAGCTCAGGTTTTACTTTAGAAAGCTGCATGAATTCAGGAACAAAAGCCTACCTTTCTTCTCCTTTGCTTCACATAAGGAGGGTTTGTTGCTAAGAGAGCCCCATCCAGCTACATTATTTTTTGTCATCTGATGACCAGCCACTCCTTTGCTAAAGAGATCAAAGGCTTTCCATCAGATGTGTTCCTGCTTCTAATGTCTGGCTGAAGATTTTTTTTTGTTCTCTTTGCCCCCCCATTTGTTGATCATCAGCCCCTCTCGGCCAGTGACACATTCTTTTCCTAATCAGCAAGGGTGAGAGTTATCTGAGAGGGGTCATCATTAAGGCAGCCAAAAGGGGTGATTTAGGTTTTTTATTTTATGACCTTAACTCCTGGTACATGCTGGGGGACATGAAGTGAGCTGACTGTTCTGGTCATCCCTCATTTCCACAAAGGTTATTTCCAGCAAGCAACCCCTCTCCCTTCCCTGAAGCATGAGAAGTGATTATTTTTTCTGCTGTGCACCAGAGAAATCATAATTCCCTGTGTGCTTCCCAAGCACCTGCAACCAACCCTTCCATCTCCCAGTGGGAGAGGTGAGCTGACCAAGTTACTTTATTTCTGTCCTTCCCTATCTGGCTGCTCAAATGCCAGGATCACTAATAAAACCCCAGTCACCTGTGTCAAGTCTCCATCAGTCTGTGCCACAGAACCAGGCTAGAATGTGTTCATTGTCGATATCTGTGTTGCAGTAACTTGATTATCAGATAACATCTTTTCATCTACTCTGAATATTGTCTCTCAGGCATATGTCTTCTGTTGCTGCTTGGCAGTCTTCCTAACTGTTACTGTTACTCTGTTAGGAGGCTTCCTCAAAGTAAGATACACAGATAAGTGAGCATTGCACCATATCATTTAGTCTTCAAGATGGCCTTCATCAGGGGGTGCTCATTTCCATGATTAAGTCCTGTTGTGTACTGATGGCCCAACTAGCATCTTTTTCTATCTTTCAATCTCCCATGGCCACCCTGTACCACATTCATTCCTTTCAGGGTTAGAATGCCACAGCCCATTCATTTCCTTCATGGTAAGATTTGAACACCAGGAGAGGTGCTTCCATTCATGGTAAGTCTGAACCTTTTCCTATAAGTCCTAACTCCTCACATATGTTCAGCTGGCATTCCTCTGGGAGTCAAGTAATGGGCACAATGAGGGGTTGTCTCTCAATTTTTCCAGTGACACAAGTCAACAAACATACTGCCCCCTTAATGCAGACGCCTCATAGGTTTCTCAAGTTTTCTGTTCTCCATAAAGGAGATTGCTCTGGAATGTATGCTCCTGGATATATGCTCTACCCATTCCTTCTAGGACAATTACCTGGGTGCAACCCCTTCACATATTTCATCTCCATTTGGCTCTTCCATTTCCATGGTCACTATTCAAATAATCAAAACCCCTTTCATCTGGGTCGTAATAAGGGCTATATCCCTTTATACCAAAGAGCTGACTTCCCTCCACCTTTGTTACACATTAATGTATACTTCTGTCAGATTTATAATTTTATGACTCTGTTTAGTCTTTCTTGCTAAACCTCAGTCAAAGTCAGAACAATTTAGCATTGGGCTGAGCACATGAGGTATTATGGTACGTGCTAGTGGGAGGTAGGTGTACCCTCAGGAAAGGGAGCTAGTGTGTATGTGTAAGAATATGTTCTGAAGGAGAATCATGTCAAAATGAAGTAACACATTGTAAAGACTGGTAGAGAAGGGTGAAGGCTGCCAGCCTAGCCAAATAGAATTTTGCAGATAACGCTGTCATTTGTAAATATAAATGTAAACTACAGGCTTGTTGTCTTAAATGTAAAAAAATAGTATTACATGTGGAACTGGAAATAAATGTGACAATAGTGCACTCTACTGACCAAAGTAAAGCATGTGGTGACCCTTTGAAATAGCAGTGGTGCCGAAAAGTCTAGATGAAGAAATTCTTTCTATTGTTTTAACCAAGAGTTAAATGGCTAGATTTAAACATGCAAATGTATTTTTATTGCTCTGTTCCTGACAAGCTGCAAGATAACAAAAGTGAGATGTTAAGAATGTAAATGCAGTTAATGTGTAGCTTGGGAACTCCAGGAAAGTGAAAAAGAATGATGTAATGTTTATCAGAAATGCAATAGCAATTTAAACAGAGAGAATCAGAAGGCATTAAGCATTTTTGTCTTGCCATCCAACTCACCAGCACTCTGCCTGTTGTCTTATGTAAGTTATCTTAGATGTGTGTTTTCTTTAAGGGATATCTAGAAGCTAGAAAGATTAGACAATGTTTTTCTGTGATGTCAGAAATGTACTACTGAATTATTTTAAGTATTTCTGTGTGATCTCTGAACTCTTAACTAGCACTGACTGTGTAGTAGAAAGGATTGTCTTGTGGTTTTAATTATTTATTATTAAATATTTTAAAACCTTTTAAATGTGGCTGGTTTGTGTAGAGATAATTTATGCTCTAGAGTATATTGCATATTTATAGAGTTTACTGTCCAAGTTACTCCAAATAAGCTTTGAACAATTAGTCACACTTACCAACTGGATAATAATATTGCACAGTAATAATTGTATACCCTTCTAAGGACCTTTGGGTAGCTGATAAGTATTAGCTGAGTGGTGGCAAGTGGTACTACCATATAGTCTGGAAAAGGGGGCACAGCTGGAGAGCCTGTGCCAGCCTTCCCCAGGAGTGTCTGTGTAGTTGTATAAACTTATCTCAAATTGTGAGTTTCAGCTACTTGGGCAGGGACACAAAGCACTGGTTGGACAGAGAGAGTGCTGGTGATTTTAGCTTGCCCAGCTAGGCTGAGATCTGGACCCTATAGCTGTGCCAGTGGGGAGTCTTATTGGGGAATTGGGGAGCAAGGGAGTGACCAGCCCTGGACTGGCTGTGCTCTCTGTGTGCTCTTAAGGGAAATTGCACTTTACTGTGTGTATTTGTTATCCTTTCCTCATACATGAGACACCCTCTTTGGTGTTAGTGGTGAGGATTGAGACTCTTTGATTGCTGGGCCAGGGCATGGGCTTCACACTCATCTTAGCAGCTACATAGGGCCTTTTTGATAATCTGATATGGTGAGTATTTACCTAGCTGTTATTTCTGCATGATGATCTTTATGTATAAGCTTCAGCATTTGTTCTCATACTTTCTTCCTTCCCCTTATGTTTCCAAAGACTTACATTGATTGCCCTCTTTGATTTTGTTTGGATAATTTTCAAACACCTTAAACAGAGAAGTTTTATTATTCCTAATCCCTGCTAATAATTGCCTTATCCATCCCCATACATTCTTGTCCTTACTGATTCCTTAACAGTCCTGTCTGTTTCCTTTTGAACAGAGAATAATATGTCTCACATAACACACCACTGAAATATGAAGGAAGGGACCCTATTTGTTTTTTTTCAGAAAGTGCTAGAGCTTCATAGAAATAGAGGAGAGGTGGTAGGTGACGATACCTTGATAACACTTCAGCACCTTGCAGCATTTTATTCCTGTTTATGTGCAGCTGCTGTGCCTTAGTGATGACTCTTTATGGTTTGTGGGATCTGTAATAATTCTGTTAATAATATCCAAGTATTAGGTCTGAATGATGAAGACTGGTAAAGAAAATCTGGAGTTGTGGTTCAAGCATGAATTTCAGAGTTTGCATTGTTAATGGATAAATTGACATATGAACCTAAGGCTGGCAAACAGAAACTAACAGTAAATAAGCTCACACAGCTTTCTTGAACATAGAACTTTTATTTTAATTTACTATTGTCCTGTTATATGAATCTCGCAGGTGATTGTTTTTCATTTTGTTTATTCTGTGCAGATCTTCATCAGTACTGACACGGGCTTCTTTATCACGCTTGTATTCTGCTGCATTCCCTGAAATTCTGGATTGTAATAAAGAACCAGCCGAGGTGGTAGATCCTGAAGATCCAGTAAACTTCAGCCTTCAGAGGGAGGAAGCTGATTTCCTTCAGAGCAATGAGATCATTCTGCAGTTTCAGGCATTCACCAAGTATTGCTTGTTCTTTCTTGTTTTTTGTGTTTGTTAACATGTAATTGGAGAGGAAGAGAAGGGTTAGTGTAAGGATTTGCATTATACTATTAGAACGGGAATGACATTTTATGTCAATATAAACCAAATCTAAGCCAAACTTTGGACTAGACCTAGCCTTGGTTCGAACACTTTTATAACTGTTGCTGTTATTGTTCATATAAAACCATTTGTTATGTTAGGCAAAACATTAAATTTAATAAAAAACTCTCTAGTTTTCATATTTAGTTTTCATAATGAGATATTTTGCTAGATTGATACTGCTCCACATACACAAGGACTGGTTTACTGACTATGAAGCAAAGATAGGGCAAGTGACTTCTTTGGTGTCACATGATATACATAACTTAATGCAGTTTTCTTTCATTTCCTTTCCTTTTTATGGATGATTAAACACTTCCTTTGTATGAAGAGCACTTGTAGTACACTGAAATGTTTGGTGTTTCCATTTAACCAGTGCTTACTACATATTACTTTCTTTGGCAGAAAGTATTTCATCAGTTAATCATAATATCATTGAATGCTTTATTTCAATGAGCATCTCCCCAGCTGTACTAAAAATTTGATTTGATCCTGCATTAATTTCACACTTTACAGCACTGAGGCTTTTTTTTGTGGTTTCATATTAATAGCCTATGACAGTTTGAGCTTCTTCAGTTCCTGTTACTTGCTATAATGGCCGGATACATGCTTGCCCATCTCTTACAATTCCTCAGGTATTCAAGTTATTGCTGTCAGAGATATGTTTTCCAGTTATTTTGTTAGGTTTTGTTGGTTTAATTTATCACAAAACATGCATTAGTCCATTTTCATAATATGATTCATTTTAGTTATATTTGCTATTTTCACAGGTACCTTTGCTAGATTTGTAAGTCCCTATGTCTTCCCCATAGAAGTTTCATAATGACTCTGCTTATGGAAGACAGTTGAGTCATAAAAGCTTTGACACACACTTGTTTCTGTCTTGGTGTGGTACCCACCTTAATAAAATGTGTGATTTATAATGAATGTGAAACAACCATTAACATTAGAAGATTAATGCTTCATAGATATTTTATTGAGGTAAAAAAGCTTAAATGATGATTAAAAAGCCTGAAGTCAAAGTTATATCAAACAAGAGGCAGAGGAGGATTTCCCAGAATGTAAAACACCTTCTCTTCCTATTTAATATCTTAATGAAAAAAGATAAGAATTGCGCTCCCCTAGCAGATCAAATTAAAAACAGATGATGGAAAATAAAACAAAAAGAGATGTCTTTTTTATCTCCTAAACTGGTTAAACCATCTTGAAAAGTGTAATAAACAAAGGAGCTGGATGACTATTGGATTTTTTTCTGTAGAACATCAGAATCAGATAAAGGTCCCATGAGAGAAGGTCAAATTAAAGAGAAAACCTTCTCCAGTGTTAGACAGTCCTGCACATTTTTAAATGTATGTGAGCTAGGTGACTTCACAAGAATCATAAGCACCCTTCACTACACTTGTCTTTGTGGAGTTACTTTTTGGGAAGTCACTAAGGACCAGGAGGCAGACGCTCTTGGGCTACCCTTTTCTGGTAAGGGTGAACCATTCTTGCTAGCATTGGGGAAGGGAGCAAGAGATGCTCCTTTGATAAATCGCTTTCAGGAGCTTCATTCTCAGGGAAGGGACTGTCCTTCAAGCCACTCTGTCTGTGTCTCTTTGTCTTTCTTTCTCTCTCGTTTTCTTGGGAGGGGGGCCTCCAAGAGAAAAAAATAAATAAAACTATACATTTTCTTTTCCTAAAGCAGATAAGGATAATTAGTTAGGCTTGCAAAAGGTTATTTAAATAATTCAAATTTTAAATTGCAACAAAAATTAATTCAAGAATCCTAACAGCGATATTAGGATTTGTTACAGGTGATTTTTCTTCTGCCTGCAGTTCTTCCTGCTGTGTTGCCAACTTTTGAGGATGCCATGGCCCAAAATGTCTTGATAAATAATATAAGAGCCCCAGACCCACAAATTCCTTTTATTTTGCTGGCTTGTTCTGTCAATACAAGAATAATTGTATGCTGACCTCCCTTCCAGAGTAAGGCATGCCTAAATGAAAGTATTCTCTGTTTCTCAGGTAATCAAGAACTCAGGTGTACTTATGAATTTCCTGATACTGTTTCTAGAACAGCTGTCATAAGGTCTGTGTTGACAAGAGTTGCCTGACTTCATTCTAATAATTTACTAGAGGATGTCAATGCTGAGTTCATGGATGCTTTGCTGTATAATGTACTAATGTTGTGTAGTCCAATCTCACCTTCATTTTTACATATGGGTTTGGAGCTGATCCTCTGCTCCGATTTGGCCAATTTACAAACTAGAAGACTTCTGGTTGGCTCGTAGCTAAGCAGGTATCCCATAATACACCAGTACAAACCCCAGATCTCGTTTGCTGCGTCGACGAGTTCGGTTGTGCTTCTCTTGGCTCTGGCTAAGTGTTAAAATTCTTCTATTTAGATTTTGTATTACAGTTATTACGGTGTTGTAAGGTGATATTATCTTAGGCAGTAGTGTTGTTTGCCCTTTTTGGTGCATTCTTAGCTTAAACTTGTTGTTAATTTGGTATCCTGTGTGCCAGTTTAGAGTTCTTGTAGGCGCCGTTGCGCTTTTTTCCTTATCAGGTAGTTTGTTAGTTTGTGGCGGTTTTCCGCTGACAGTTAACAGGGGCTCCTGTTATTCTGTTGTCTTTCTAGACCGTTATTGGCAGCTTAGTTTCCTTAATTTGAGATTGTATTTTTGGCGGGGATCCGCTGGTTATTTGCTAAAGGTTGGAGTTCCTCCCTTACTAGGTTAGTTTTTTTCTTCTATTTGTTCCACCTAGAGTTATATACAGTTTTCTGTGTGTGTGCGTTTTCTAGTGTGTTTAAATTAGAAGACCCAGTTTCTGTCCCACTGGGCTAGGCCCGTTTAAGTTAGAGGACCTAGTCCTTGTGGTACTTCTTTCTGTACGGCTAGGCCCGTTTTAGTTACAGGACCTAAAAATTGTTACCACATAGAGTTATTTACAGTTTTCTGTGTGTGTGCGGTTTCTGGTCTGTTTAAATTAGAAGACCTAGTTTCTGGTCCACCGGGCTAGGCCCGTTTAAGTTAGAGGATCTAGTCCTCTTCCCTCATTCTTCTTCTTCCTTTTGTGTGTGTGTGTGTGTGTGTGTTTGTGTGTGTGTGTGTGTGTGTGTGTGTGTGTGTGTGTGTGTGTGTGTGTGTGTGTGTGTGTGTGTGTGTGTGTGTGTGTGTGTGTGTGTGAAATGTCTAAAGAGAGTAAGGAGCCTAAACCTTCAGGTTTTAAGAAGTGCATGAAATACTTCCAAAAGATGTCTTTAACGGATGGCCACAGTAGCTGTGTCTACTGTTTAGGGGCCATCCACCAGCAGGATTTGTGCTTGTTCTGCCATGCTTTCTCTCCTAGGGTCTTACAGGAGAGAAAGAACAAACTTATACTCAAGGGTCTACTAAAACCTTCTTTTGAGGAAGTTCTGTCCAGTTCTTCGGCCTCCAAGTCTGGCAAATCTTCAAAGATTCAAATCAAGTCTTCAAAAAGGTCTTCTCTGGCGCCAGCTGGTGTCTCGGAGCTGCCTTCTAAACAGTCAAACTCTGCCTCCATGACTCCACTGCCTTCGGAGCTGAAAGAGAGCACTATTGTGGTGTCAGAGGTGGTTCCAAGTGTTTCAGAGCTGATCTTGGAACCGATTGAATCAGCAATTGAATCTGCTTCTCAGAGTCGGTCTGTGGATTCCCTACCGGTTTCTGTGTTGCTAAAGTCTCCAATGCCCCCTAGATCAAGATCCCCTACTATGTCTTCCAGATCTTCCAGGAGCCTTTCTGAAGAAGATGTGGAGAGGGTAGTTTTGAGACTCCTGAAGTCGTCTGCCTTACCAAAAGTATTGTTGGCTCCGACCCAGTCTGCTCCGGATCCACTTGATCCAGCTTTGCCCTTGTCTGCTATTCTTCCTCCGAGCCATGTTGGCCCTACGGAGCCAGAGTACTTGGTGCCACCGGAGGTACTATTGGTTCCAGCTCCCTTTGTTGCTGCTTTGGAGCTGGGTTCAGCTCCGACATGCTCGGTGCTGTCCGTTCTGTCCAGGGGACGAAGCTGTCCTGTCGGCGCAGACAGAGAGGGTTGCAATCGATCTTCTTCTGTTCCGAGCCTTCCTCTCGGTGCATCGGCCAGAGTGAGCTTGGACCCTGCATCTGTCTCGGAGCCAACTGCTCTGGCTCTGGCATCAACCTTTGTCTCTTCAGAGCGCGGGAGGTCTTGGAAGCCAGAGAGGTCGGCGTTTGGGATGATGAGAAGTATGCTGTCTCATTCTCCAGCCCCTACCAGTGGTACCAGCACTGTTCTCCCGCGAGCACCCACTTCGGTCTCAGCCCGTACTCTCTCCGGAGACAGCAGAGACCCTCAGCCTCAGGAGCCATCGGCTGGTTGCCCCCACTCTTCTGAGACCTCCCCGGAATGTCCTTTTGAGGAGCCTCCCTGGAAGAGACTATGCAAGAGAAAGCATGTTGAATCCCAGGATGAGTCCTTGACATCGGACACTGACCTCGAGGAGTTGGAATGGTCCCCTAAGTCATCCTCTGATGATTACTCCTTCGTGGACATCTTGGAGATTCTTAAGCAGAGGTGCGACTGGCCCACTGTCAACACTTCTGATGAGGAGTCTGTGTACCTGAAGGTTTTTGGGTCTCAACCTTCTGCCTCTTGGGTGTCTCCACCTTTTGACGAACTAATGGATCTAGTTAGTCGAAAGGTGTGGGATACTCCTGATGCCTTGGAACCAGTCCCCGGAGACCCAATAAGTTTCTGTCTGCCCCTCCTGGTAAAGAGTTTTTGTCTAAGGGCGTTCCCGTAGATGCCATGGTGGTGGCAGCAACCACAAAGAAGGAGCTGGCGGAGACTTCTTCCTCTGTTCATCTGCCAAATAAGGATTCTCGACAGATGGACAGATTTGGGAAGCGTATCTTTAGTTCAGCAGCATTTACCCTTCGATCATTGAACTATCTCAGTCACTTCACGAGATTACAGAGGGCTCTCCTCAAGGAATTAGGAGATTCTGTACAAGGTGTGTGCACTGAGGGAGTCCCTGACAAGATCTCTGCTCAGTTGTCCACCTTAAATTCTATAGTTAACTCCTCCATGCGACTTATCTCCTATGCGGCTGATGGAGCGAGTAGAGCAGCGGGTTCAGGAGTTGCTCCGAGGCGTCACTCCTGGATATGCTTCTGTAATTTTCTGGAACCGTTCATCTCTACTTTCACCAACGCCCCATTTGATGGTTCCTCATTTTTTGGTTCCAAGGTGGAGGACACACTCACTCGGTGTGAGCAAGAAGGAAGGCCGCTTTCTGCCGTGGGAGTACGTTTTACTGTTCCCTCTCGACCATACCCCAAAGGTCAAAGGGGCAGTAAAATGTGGTTCAAAATGTCCTAGAGGGTCTTTCCTGACACACAGGATGAATCATCCTTCAGAGGCAGAGGAGGAGGAGGAGGAAATGGGAGACATTGCCCTAGAGGAAGGGGCGGTCCACAATACTAGCAAGGCCCTGATTCCTTTCAGAGGCGGCCTAATCAGCGCTCCTGATGTGAGGCCCGACTGCATTTCTCTGGGGCCGGTCGGGGGTCACATTTCTTTTATCCAGGAGTCTGGCTAAATATCACTCAAGACAAGTGGGTACAAAGAGTTGTTACCAGAGGCCATATCATACCCTTTTCCCTTCCACCGTTTGTTCCCAAGAAGATCCCAGATGTACCACCCAATCACAGGGATCAGGTAACTGTGGAGATCAACAAGTTGCTTTTAAAAATAGTCATCCTGTCCTTCCCAGCAGACCAGATAGGATCCAGAACTTACTCCAGGTTCTTTTTAGTACCAAAACGAACCAGAGATTGGAGGCAATATTGGACCTCAGCAGGTTAAACGAATCCGTGAAGAAGGACAAGTTTCGGATGGTAACTCTGCAGTCGATACTCCCGTTGTTAGGGAAAGACTATTAGATGTGCTGTCTAGATCTCCAAGACGCCTACTGCCATATAAAAATGGACAAGGCGTCCAGGAGCCATCTACGCTTCCGGCTGGGAGCCAGTCATTATCCGTTTTATGCTCTGCCCTTTGGTTCACCACAGTCCCCAGGGTGTTCACCAAATGCATGGCAGTAGTGACAGCTCACCTGAGACATCAAGGATTCCAGGTGTTTCCGTATTTGGATGACTGGCTCCTGACCTCCCCCACCAGGCATCTACTCCTCCAAAACAGAGACGCCACTATTCAACTTTGTGCTCAGTTAGGGATCTCCATAAATTGGGAAAAATCTGCATTATTGCCCTCTCAATCTGTGATTTTTATAGGCCCAGAGGTAGACACAGTGAACATGACAGCTCGTCTCCCTGCCGACAGGGCACAAAACTTAATCTTTCAAATTCAACATCTTCTTTGATTGCGGAAGGTCAAAGCAAAGTGGGTTCTTCAACTCCTCAGGACTATGGCTTCCACCATTCTATTAGTACCATTAGCCAGGTTGCACATGAGAATTCTCCAGTGGCTTCTGTCTTCCTAATGGTCCTTCCAATATCTCCCTCTGAGTCATCCTGTCCTGCTGATGGAATCATGCAAGAATGGACCTTCTTTGGTGGATAGCTCCCAACCAGCTGATCACAGGCGCTACCTTTATTCCTGCCCAACCCATTGCCACTGTGACCACGAGTGCCTCCCAGATCAGTTGCGGGGGGGGGGGGGGGGCATTATCTCAGCAGGACTGTCCAAGGCACATGGCAAGAACATGAGGCTCACCTGCATATCAGTGTTCTGGAGATGAGGGCGGTGCTTCTGGCGTTGCAATCACTTAAAGACCTTCTTCCTCTCGGGGCTATTGAGATACAATCAGACAGCATGTCTTTAGTTTGGTATATCGACAAACAGGGCGGTACCAGATCTTACCCACTCTGTCGAGAAGCCATGCGAGTTTGGGAATGGGTGATTTCTTCCCAGTGCTTTCTAGTTGCAACACACATTCCAGGGACAACCAACATGTTAGCCGACAAGCTCAGCTGGGCTATCTTACTGCCTCACGAGTGGTCTCTAAAACAGGAAACAGCGGAACAGATTTTCTGTAAATGGGGACAGCCTTGCTGCAACCTCTTTGCCAGCCCAGTCAGTACCAAATGCAGCAGCTACTTTTCCCTCATTCCCCCTCCGGGGGAGACACCCAGAGATGCTCTGGCTCACAATTGGCTCATGGGACTTCTGTATGCTTTTCCTCCATTTCCTCTCATTTCCAAAGTGATTCAGAAAGCCAGTTGGCTGGGAAGCAAGTTGATCCTCATTGCTCCTTACTGGCCTCATCAGGTCTGGTTCCCTTTTCTCGAGCCTCTTCTCCTGGACGATCCTTGGAACCTGGACCCAGCTCCAGATCTGTTGACTCACATGTCAGGTTCGCTACATCCCTCAATCCACACCCTCAGGTTGACAGCGTGGCTGCTCCAGTTCCATCCTTAGTCAGGCTTCATGATGTATCATCCTCAGTATCACATATTCTTATGTCCTCCCATAAACCTTCAACTAGGAGGCTGTATGGCAGTAAATGGAAAAGATTTTCTATTGGGGCACAGAAAATGAATGTAGATCCCTAAACTGCTTCTATCCCTGTGATTTTGGAATTTCTCTCTGAGCTTTTTCAACAAGGAGCTACCGCCACCACTATCAGAGTCCAGTTGGTGGCAATTTCTCATTTTCACTTAGGGTTTCCAGATAATTTAATGCCTCTTAAGCTGTGCAAGACCTTTTTGAAAGGAATCACTCTTTTGGGACCACCACTGCAAAAACCTGTGGCTTCTCTGTGTTTAAATTTTGTGTTGTACAAACTGACTTCTCCCCCGTTTGAACCTTCACACTCATCTTCATTGAAATTTTTGTCTTGGAAGACTTTGTTTTTGGTAGCTATTACATCAGCTAGATGGGTATCGGAGCTACAAACCTTGTCTGTTAAGCCACCTTATTTGATCTTTCACAAGGACAGGGTGTCACTGCGTACTAATCCCTCCATTGTCCCCAAAGTTTGTTCACCTACTACCTTAAATCAATCCATAGAACTCCCAGTTTTCTTCCCTAATCACTGTAATGCAGCTGAATACCATTTTCATTAGCTGGACGTTCATAGACACCTACGTTTTTATTTACAGCGGACCAAGGAATTTAGGAAATCAGATCAACTATTCATTTCCTTTTCTGACTCCAGATTGGGCTTACCAGTTTCTAAAGTGACACTATCTAACTGGATTTCCAGTTGCATAGCCTTTATCTACAATTCGGAGGGTAGACCTTTACCCTGCAGTATCAAGGCTCATTCTACCAGGTCACTGTCTACCTCTGCAGCCTTTCAAGCCAGGGTCCCACTTGATAATATTTGTGCAGCAGCTACGTGGGCTAACCCTCACACTTTTATTACACATTACAAATTGGATTTAGCTTCCAGGGGTAGAGCATCCTTTGGCTCCATGGTGCTTAGGAGTATTTTCCAGTGAGCCACCCAAGAATAAGGTGCTAGGGACGCTATCCCATATGTAAAAATGAAGGTGAGATTAGACTACACAACTTAAAGAAGTTATGTACTCACCATAATGTTCCATGTTGGTAGTCCATCTCACCCTTCATTTTTACCAACCCCGCCCTCCTGCCCCCATCCTGGAAGATCTGAAGATAACAATAATAATTTGGTTATCTTTGGTTGGAGACCCTTTAGTATTGGTTTGTCTGTTATGGGTTTTTTCTTCTAGTGAGCAGCAAACAAGATCTGGGTTTTGTACTGGTGCACTATTGGATACCTGCTTAGTCATGAGCCAACCAGAAGTCTTTGAGCTTGTAAATCGTCCGAGCCCATATGTAAAAATGAAGGGTGAGATGGGCTACCAACATGGAATGTTATGGTGAGTACATAACTTCTTTTTTTTTGCCCTTCCTCTGGGAGGGCTTTATAACATGTATTGAAAGGGAAGAATTATTTCAGGGCCTGTGGAGCAAGCACATAAATGTCAAAGAAATTAAGGTTCTAATAACTTTTCAAATCTTTGAGCTATCTAGTGACTCCAGACCCTCTGCTAGTATTCACAAGCAACTGTGGTGATTTTTCATAAACAAACTGGGGGTAACCAGGAACAATCCTCTCTGCAGACCAGCTGTGGTAGTTTAGGATCAAGTAACTCAGTAGAACCTGTCCCTACAGGCTGCCTATATTCTGACAGAGCAAAACATTGTTGCAGACAAGCTGAGCAGGACCAGGACAGATCCTCTGCAATGGATTCTGAACTGTAGTCACAAGAAACAGTTAATGAAATTATGCTCCAGAAGTCCTAGCACAATGGCCAGGAAAACAGATGCTTTTTTATTTCTCTGGATGGGAGTTCATAGGTTCATACTAGGCTATCTGCCCTAGGGCATTTATAAGCCTAGCCAGAGTGTGTTTGGCTTTCGCCACCCATTTTAAATTAATTTTGCTATGCCCTTTTTCGAGGTTAGTATACTGTGCCTCTGTTTAACAGTGACACAGAAGTGATACCCGGGGTAAACCTACGATCTCCCATCCACTCATCAAGATTCCTCTTGAAGAGAGTCAATGAGGGACTCTGCCTAACCCGGACTGGGATTTTATTCCAGAGTGAAGGGAGCCTCTGGGTTATGAATCTGTCCCTCCAGCATGTCCTATTTATTTCAGTGCTGAGGTTCAAGTCTCTCGAGCGTGGCTCGATGGGATTTGGATTTTCTGAGGTGCAGCATGTCCATTAATTCCGGGTTGGACATGGCTTTATACGTCAGGCACAGATCGCCTTTGAGCAGGCAGTATGCCACTGAGTAGAGCTGGAGTTTCTTTAACCGGGCAGCATATGGCATCTGTTTGAGCCCTTTGATCCTCTTGGTGAGGTACTTTTGGGGTGTTTCCAGTTGCTGCAGGTGTCTAGTAAGGTACATCCCAAAAGGGGCATTGTACTCAATTATGGGCCTGATGAGGGATGAGTAAAGAGGCATGATAACCTCCCCTGATCTAGATGTGAATCCCTTCATGATTTTCTAACCACTTTGGCCACGTGGTTGTCAAATGAGAGATTGCTATCAACTTGGGTCCCCAGGTCCCAAATTACTTCTTCTGTACTTAATGGATTACCACCTATGTGGTAATTTGTGGGCACTTTGTTTTTGCCAAAGGGGATGACTATACACTTTTTGGCCTTTAGCTTGAGGCCATGGCTCTGGCACCAGTTGTCTGTTTCTATGAGGCCCTTTTGGAGTATGCTTGTGTTGGCTGGAGAGTCGATTATGGCACCCAGTTTGCAGTCATCTGTGAACTTGGTCAGCCACAGTCCTTCCGTGTTGGCCTGTACCTCCGAGAAATATATACCGAACAAGAGAGGTCCCAGGACTGAGCCTTGTGGGACGCCACTTGTAACTGGTTTGGAGTCTGACATGGCTCCAGCAATTCTAACCATGTGGGTTCTGTCCTTGAGCCAGTTTGCAACCCATCTAGTGACATAGGGGTTTATATTTAAGCTGGTGAGCTTATCTATAATGCCCGAGTGGGGTATTGTATCGAAGGCTTTTGCGAGGTGCAGGTAGGCTGTGTGGACCACCTTCCCCTCGTCAAAGGCCTTGGTGACTGTTTCAAAGAAATCAACCAGGTTTAAGAGGCAGGATCTGCCCTTAACAACGCCAAAATGGGTAGGATCCAGTGTCTGTAGGTCCCCAATATCTTTATTTATGAGGTCCATGATGATCCTTTCCATAGCTTTGCAGACCAAGCTAGTCAAGCTTATGGGGTGATAGTTTCCAGGATCCGTTGAGGCACCACCTTTGTGGAGAGGGACCACTGTTGCTGTACGCCACTCTTTGGGTACATATCCTGTAGTAAGGCTGAGATTGAACAGTAGTTTTATGTTTGGGTTTAGCTCTTCTTGGAGTTCATGTAGGACGCAGCCCGGGACACCGTCTGGTCCCACTGATGCTGTGTTTTTTGCTTTGGAGAGGGCGGCTCTTACCTGAGCATCTGAGATGTCAGGGGGGCAGCACTCTGCTGGGATAGATATTTGCCCTTTTGGTGGGTAGGGGGTGGGGTTTGCGCTGAACCTGTCAGCGAGGATGTTGGCAATGTCTGTGGGTTCAGTGTATTTTTTGTCATTTTGGACTAATTCTTAGCATATCTGGGAATTCCCACGCAGGTTCCTAACGTAACTAAAGAAAGCCTTGTGATTATCCTTAGTGTCCTGTGCAATTTTTCTCTCGAAGCTGGCCTTAGATGATTTTATGAGTGCCCATAGTTTTTTGCTAATACTGATCAGAGATGCCTTCCCTTTTTGGGATTTTGCTCTATCATGTAGTAGCTTCCTCCTTCTATTGTATAGTTTGTTTATGGCTGGGGTCCACCAGATAGGACGTCTGCCTTTGGAGGATTGGGTCTTGGTTTTATTTGGGATTGCATGATGCATACATTCCTGAAGGTGTTCATAGAATGCGTTTATAAAGGATTCTGCGGTCTGGGCCGTATTTTCCACAGGCCCGGGGGCTTTGAAGGATTCCACCTCGGTTTTGAGGAGTTTGAAATTTGCTTTAGAGAAGTTTTTCACTGTGGTTTTCTGGGCAGGGGGTGGGGTCGGGATGTGAATATCCAGTGAGATTAGTTTATGGTCTGATCTTACCAGTGAGGGATACACTTTTGGTCTGGAGCATGTTGGTGATGATCAGGTCCAGTATGTTTTCCCCTCTTGTGGGAGTGGTAACAAGCTGTTCCATAGCGTTTGAGTTTATAAATTCTAGGAACCTTTGGGCTAGGGTGTTGGAGCTAGACTAATGCTCCCAGTCTATGTTTGAGTAGTTGAAGTCGCCTAGTATAATGGTGTTTGGAGAGACCTTCATATTTTCCAGTGTTCTCAGGAAGGCCGAGTGGGGTTCCTGGGTTTGGGAGGGTGGTCTGTAGCAGGCTGTAAACTGGAAGGCAGTTTTACCCACTGTTAGATGCTTCATGCTGTGCCACCAACCTGGAGGTGTGGGTATCTTTGATGAATAATGATACTCCCCCTCCTTTTGTGGTTCGGTCCAAGTTTTGGGGCTGAATAGCATGGTATGAGGTTATAACCTGGTAGTGATGGGGTGCTCTCGGGAGCCTTGAACCAGGTTTCTGTTACTGCACAGATATCGATGTTCTCCATGCTAAGGAGAGTTTTGAGTGCATGCATCTTGAGGTTTAGACTTCTGGCGTTGAGTAGCATTACTCTTAGTTTCTTATCCCTTGTGATACCTATGGAGATGGGTTTGTCTTTTGAGCCTTGCCTAAAAAAGGCACTATGGGGGTAGCAAGAGCCTTTGCTATTTGTTCTTGTATGCTTTTTTACCCTTTCATCTGATTATCAGGGTTCTTCTAAAGATAACAGAATGACTTTCCAAACATAATTGTGGTCATACCTGTCAAATGTACAGATTTTTGCCTCACATTTTTGGTCCGTTTCTTATAAAATTGTGGTTTTCTGGAAAATCATAGTGGGTTGAAGTCAGACACTATTGACAGGCATTTGAGTTTTAGACTTTATATTCTTCTTAAAATTCATGCTAATGCAAAACTTGTTATTTTGTCTAAGTTTGTAAGAGAAGTATTTACAAAGTGCCCCATTTTCGGGCCTTTATCCCGCCATTGTTTATGGCTTTGTCCATATTTCTTAGTCTAAGAGGATGAGAGGTATGATTGTGATGACTCCCTTTTTGTCCAGGCAACAGTGGCTAAAGGTTAATTACCACAAGCTTCCTTACATAATGGACGTATTCACACAAGACAGGGGTTTGATACATTCCTAACTTCAAATTCTTCAGTTATCTGCCTGGATGATAGAATTTTAATACCTTTTAGGCAGCTTTTATCATATGCAGCAGGTATTAAAGATGACAAAGAAAACCTGATACTAGAAAATCATAAATAGGTAAGAGGAAAAGATTTTCTAGTTATTGTCATACCAAGTATCAGGACTTTGTAAGGTTTAGACTCCTGTGAGTCTGCAGTATGTGTGTGAATTATTGACCTCTGGCTTTTCCTATTGAGCCACAAGCTCTTATGGCAAGTCATTCCCTACCTCCCTTTTCACAAAGATAGGGTTATTTTGAAAATAAATTCTTCCTTTATGTCCCTGGTCATCTCCAAGTTTACAGTAAGATAGTTTTTTTTCAGCTCGCTGTTTTCTTTCCAGAACCCAAATAACAGAGGAGAAAGAATTTTACATACAGTGGGTGTCCACAGGCAACTCAGATACCATTTTGAGAGGACAAAAACCTTTTGGATTCATGATCAGCTATTTATTTCCTCTGAAGGTAAGGAGAAGAGGCAAACAGTATAAAACAGACAGATTTCTAAATGGTTGTCCCATGCTAGTGCTTTTTGTTGTTCTCACCATAGTAGGATATTTGCAAGCAAATTTAGTGCCCACTCTGCTAGGGATCTGTCTACTTCTGTGACATTCTGCAAAGGTGTGGGTACTAGAAATGTACAAAAGGCAGTAACTCTGTCATGTGTACAGACATTTGCCAAGCACTACAAGCTAAATTCCTTTTCCAGGTCTACTCTGCAAGGGTTACTGGACTTTGAACTTTCTCCCTTCTGTCTGGCTTTCTAAGCTCTGTTATTATTCCCATATAGTTCAGGCTACAGCAATGGTGATCTAATAATAAACATAGTATACATGTGCAAATAAACCTAATATAACAGCTGATGTTCTAATACATCATTGTCGCAGTAGCCACACTGTTTTCCATCCCCCTTTATTTTGCTTTTTGCTGTTTTGCCATGGTGTGAATGTGTTTTTCTTTTTTTCTAGAACATACCTAGCTGTCAAGACTAGTCTCGCTGTTTTAAGGCAAGAAAACACTGAAAATGTTGTCACCTTAGCCACTGATTTTATCTTTCTCTTCTTGACCTGTACAGTGGTTAGGTTGGGTAGAAGGTCCCCTAAACCTCTGGATACTAGCCATTTGGTCTGGTCCTTAGCAAGATGCCCCATATAGCTTAGGCTACAGCTTCTTTCTGAAGATGTTTCATAGGTAATGAAAGCAGCAAGGGAGCCTAACAAAAGAAATTGCAGATAATCATGTATCATAAATTTTTACTTTGGGATACAGAGTATGTTATGGACAAATTTAGTACCGATCTTCTTTTCTTCCTTGGCTATATGCATTCCTTGTAAGAATACTTCTGTTAGCTTTATCAGTATATGTGCCTTGGCCTAATCTGCTATTTCCCACAATACAAATGAGGCTGTTCCTTACACTTACTTTCTCCTTGAAGTAAAGTTGCAGCAATGTTTTGCCTGAATTCTGTTCTAGAGGAGTTACCTGTCCAAGCCATTTGAACCCTTGTAGTCAACAGCCATTAGCATGACTGCTGTGAGCAACCTTGATTAGTGGATATCTGATTTATCCTTGCTTCAGTTCCAGTTCAGTGTGTGCTTCTTTTCTTGGGAACTACCATGCTTGGTGGTGTTCATAAACAGTATCAGTGCAGGTTGGAACATCATGCGGTGTGCCTTTGCACTTGATAGTTCTTTTTCTGCTGCTCAGACATTATCCACCTTCTTTTTGATATTCTACATGGAAATAGTCTCACTTTTGGTATCTAGGGAACTGAAGCTTAAGTTTTTGTATGGCAGCCAGATTAAAAGGCAGGGCTCACAGCAGTACTATTTCTACTGCTTGGCAGAGGAACACAACTTGAAGTGCTGCTCTAAAAGTCAGATATTCAACCCAGCCACCTGTAGCCAAAGGGAGTCCATATTACTGCCAGGAGAATGGTGACAGTTGAATGTGACCAGCTTAGAGAACATGGAAAGTTGCCACGTGTATCCCCAAGACTTTGGTAGAGCACCATCAAAAGTCTGAAGAAATAGAGGAGTGACAACATTTTGCACCTTTCTGAAGGTAGGCCCTGCCCATGCATAGTAATTCCTTACCATTGATTATAGATGGTGTAGGTTTGTGACCATATCCTTTTTTCATGGATGATGAGGCCAGGAGATGTACATCCCTGACAGAAACTTTGCAGGATGCCTCTTGACATATAAGCACTGCTCATCCCCAAACTGATTGTCCAGAATACATCTATGACCAGCTTGATACAAAAGAGAGGTGCACTGAGTCACCATGCGTAGGAAAAGGGACTTTTCTTCTCTGGCCTTCCTCTGAAACCAACAAAGCTTGATTGCCCCCAGAGTTGATTGAAGCTGGCAGAATGCTTTCTACTATTTTGACTTAATCTGTGAATTGGAAGAGGTTCTGAATCTAGGAAGAGCGAAAGAGACTTTGGTGCATGCATCTTTCAGTGTAGAGGTGTTCTTGCATTAGCTCAGGAATCCCCATCTGTATGATTTGGCTGTCTGTTTAACCCCATGGTCTAAAAAAATGCTTTTGCACTTATTCATTGTCTCAGTTGCATATAGAATATTTAAATATATATGTGGAAAAGGTACTGGAAGGATATACCTCTGAAGTAATTATACACTTTCTTGTCAAAACAAAGCCCTGTTGTTTAAGTCATTAATTTGGTCTGTGAGGTTTGCAGTTGGTCTGACACAGTAATAATTTGACTTCCATACAGTCCAGTTTAGGGGCCTATAGCAATGATTTTTTCTTGGATGTTTTGGTTAGAGGATGTGGCTGGTTAGTGGCAATTCTGGTGCCAAATCTTAGGCTTTGGAATTACATTAGGAGAATAGGATTGTTAGATGTTTTCCAAAGATTCTGTATTTCATTCCTAGTATATTTTGTCTTTTGCATTTTGGGTTAACCAGGGACATTGAGCACTAAACAGTCATCACTTTTTTACTGGCAGTAAGGACTATGGGTGGAGGGAGTTGCAGAAGAATGACAGTGCATCCTTGGCCAAGACATACTGTACAGTGAAAACCTTTTAGTTAACTGCAGCCCATACCTGACCATTTGGAGTAAAGGTTTTGGCCTTGATACAGCCCAGAAAACCCGGAAGTAGTTAGCTGCCTAGGCTGTGGAAGAGCCATCTTGGAAGGGATGAGAATGGGCACTCAACTCTGGCTTGCTCATCATGTGCAGATTGGAGTTAGTTAGGTCCTACCACATACTAGAAGCATAAGGGAGCATGAGCCTAACAAGGAGTATACAGATATTCTTAGTAGAATTGTGGGTGTACAGACACTTGCACTGGATGCTTCAACATGCTTTTCAACCATGAAGGAAAAGTCTTAAGAGTGCATGTCAAAAATCTTAACCCTCATTAGATGACAACCATGATTCTAGTTCTTGCCTTCTTTTGTCTGTGTTCAGCAATGTGAGTGGTCAGGGGGAACTAGTGAACAAGCAGGTTGATGATCATGAGGGTGGATATGGACAAAAAAAAAGTAATTGCAGTCCATCACATGATGCTTGTTCTTGTGAACAGGAGAGGTGTATAAGTGACATATGATAGGAGCTGTTTGGGATTTTGGAAGGAGCAGAAATGAAGAAGTGATAAATGAGGCATTCCAGAGCATTCTACCTTCTCAGCTCCAGCTCCATATCCAACTAAGTGCCGTCAGAACCAATCCTTATTGGATGTGGTACTCCACCTCTTCCTGAGCCTCGATTTTTTTTCCAGGGTCTAGACCTCCCAGATTGAGGTCTTTGATTCTTCAGGAAAGATCTTTTCAGTGGATTGTCATGCCTCCTTCCTCTTCTAACAGGAGCCTTACTGAGGCAGACACGGACAGAATGATGAAGTTCCTCCAGATCCAAAATCCAGCTGAAGGTCCTCTTGGCTCTAGCTTCTGCCATATCCAGAGGACTGATTCTTCTCCTCACCAAGTGATACCACTACACAGATCAGGGAAGGAGTTATCTGAGCAGCTTGATATGAGTTCACCCTGGGGTATATCTTCCTCAGAGTTGAAGAATTGGTTGTCAGACTCTAACAGTTTCCTTGATTTAGTTGGCTCCAAATCTTTTGGAGCCTTTGGGATCTCAGAGCCATGCAGTTGGCACCAAATCTGGAAGGGTTAGTTTAGAGACAAGACCTATGGATACATTCCACCCACTCAGGACTTTGGTGTAGGGAATGCTGAGCTCTGACGTCAGACTCTGATGTGAGTGGTTTCTCTCATTGGGCCTTAGCTAGGGATTTCAGCTCCTACTGTGAAGCTCCCTGGATCCTTCTCAAGATCAGCTTTTGAGGCTTTCAAAAGGGTGCTCTCCAGATTTACTGAGCAGACTTTCCTTTCAAACATGGAGCTGTCCCTCCCCCACAGGTTTTCCCTGGCTCTTGTGCCCTGGGGTTCATCTTGTCCCATTGTGGCAGCCATTTTCCAAATGGCTCAAGTCAGCTTTCCTTGATGAGTCCCCGTCAGCGTCTGAGCCCTGTCCAGAACACCCCAATGAAGAGATGTGTTGGAAGCACCTTCCAAAGAGGAGTCAGTGTTCCTTGAGACCTTTGGAGCTGGCCCATCTACTTCTTGGGTGGTTCTCTTGCAAACGATGAATCTCATCTCCACATGGGTCATGGAAAGAGACAGATGTTTCTATACTGATCCATAGTAACTTGATCCATAGTAAACCAGACATATTTCTTCTATCCCCCAAAGATCATCCCCACTGGAGCAAGAGTCTTTCTGTGGATTCTGTGGTAGTGGTGGCAGGTACCACAAAGGAACTGGTGGAAGAGAGTACCACAATCCATCCACCTAACAGGGAGCCTTGTGCTTTGTACAGATTTGGGAATCAAGTCTACAATTCAGCAACCTTTTGCTATCAGGGCAGTAAATTACTTGGCACACATCACTCATTTTCTGAGAGCTTTGACCAAGGAGCTCTTCAAATCTCTCTCAAAGTCCCTATCTGCAGAGCAAAGGAAATCCCTTGACTCTCAGTTGGCTACCATCCACTCATTGTCCAGTGTCTCTATGTGCCTTATTTCCAGTGCAATAGAAGGAGCTTCCAGAGAAGCAGGCACCAGCATCACCATTAGAAGACATATCTCAATATGGCTTTTTGATTTTATGGAGCATTTTAAGACATATTTTGTCAGTGTCCTTATGATAGCTCAACTCTCTTTGGTCCAAAAGTCAGAGAAACACTTTCCAGAAGTGAACAAGACAGTTAGACCCTTTCTACCTTAAGGATCAAGTTTTCTACTCCTCAAAGAACATTCTCAAGGAATCAAAAAGGTAGAAAGTTACTTTTGTTCTGCAAGTTGAAAGGGATTGTACCTGTTGTGTACAGTCCCCAGCTGCAAAATTCCAATGGGGGACACCGCTGTCATAGCAGAGGTGGTCTGCAGAACCAGGGCTTTCGGGGTCCTTTCTCTAAGAGATCCTTTCTGTGCTCCTGAATATTTGTCCAACTGCCTGTTTCTAGAGGCAGTCAGCGGGCACTTATCCCTGCACTTGACAACCTGGTCATCCATCACTCAAGATATATGGATGCAGAGGATAGTAATCAGAGGCTATTTAATTCCCTTTCTCTCTCTCCCCCTCCATATCAAGAAAGAGACTTCCCAATATGCCATCCCCTCATAGAGAAGCAGCCATTTCAGAATTTAGGAAGCTTCTAAACAAGTGAGCCATTCAAGAGATTCTACCAGACCAGCGAGAATTTACATAAGATTCTTTGCCAAAGAAAAATAGGGATCTAAGACTTATTCTGGACCTCTGCCATCTTATGTTTGAAAGGCAAGCAAAGTTCCTGATGGTCTCTGTTCAGTCTGTTCTGCCTTTACTAAGGGAAATGACTGAAAGTGCTTAGTCGATCTCCAGGAATTATACTACCACATAAAGTTGAACAGATAGTCTGGGAGGTTATTTTGCTTCAGTCTGAGAGACAGTCATTTCCAAGTCAGACCTGTGCAATTTGATCTCACCACAGCCCTCCAGGTGTTCACCTTGTGCAAGGCAGTGGCAGCAGCTCATGTCCAACTGCTGGGGTTCTAGGTATTCCTGTATTTGGATGACCACCTCATCAGTGTCTCCTCCAGGGATATACTTGTTCAGGCCAGGGACTCCTTGCTCCATCTTAGCTTGAGTCTGAGGATCATAGTGAATATGGCAAAGTCCAAGCTCCATCCAGTTCATTCCTTGGAATTCCTTGGATTTCACTGGAACCTTCTTAGGCATGAAACCTAATATTCACAGCTTTCTCAGACCAGGATTTCAAGCCTTCATAGACCAACTATAGTTGAACTGTCTTGTCAGAAACCACTGGCAAAACTAATAATGTGAAGTTGTTCTGTCTCGCAGTTCATTCTCAGGGATGGGTTCAGAGCCAATCTTCAACTCCAAATTGGCCTACTACAAAACTTGAGGTCTTCAGACAGCTCGAGGCCAAGTACTTATCTCATGATGCACCTGGAGTTACCTCAGATCTAGTTTGCCGCTGCAATTGATCGGAAGTTCCTCAGCATAGCCCGGGCCAGTAAAATTTATTATAAAACTTTTTTTTAATACTTTGATAATTCTACTTCTTAGCTTTTAGCTTTAGCTTCTGTAGCATTGAAATCTCTTTAGTGTGTTTTCCGTGGTGTGTTTTTCATATTTAAATATAGCTTTTGGCCTTCTTTCTAAAAGCCTTTGTAATTAGTGTAGTTAGTGTAGTTATATAGTTATTGTGTGCCTTTGATAACTGACATTTATGTCATAATTTTTTGATATTTAGAAGTGCTTAGATATTTAGTTAAAGTGAGTGTGTGTGTTTAAAGTGACACTTGTCACAGGATATTTAGCCCATAGTTTTTGTCAGGGCTTTAGATAGTTTTGGTTGTGTCTTTAGTATATTGTAGTAGTTTTTCACTTGATACTGTGCTGTTCAGTATGGCTGCCCAGGATAGGGATAAACATCTTAAGTCAGGATTCAAAAAATGTCCAAAATGTGGACAGAAAATGTCTGTTACAGATAGCCATGTTAACTTTGTATACTATTTGGGAGCCTTACACCTTCAGGAAAGTTGCTCCATTTGTCATTCCTTCTTTTCTAGGGTCCTTCAGGAGAGAAGGAGAAAGCTAATTAATAGAGGGCTAGCCAAACCATCAATTCAGGAAGCTTTGCGTGACCAGGTCGGGTCTAGTAAATCTTCAAAGTCTTCCAAGGATTCTACTTCTTCGGAAGTAAAGAAATAAAAAAAAAAACATCAACGTCAGCTCCACAGCCCTCGGAGCCGAGCATCTTGTCTTTTCGGAGCTGGTCCCCAGTCCTGGAACCAGTATGCAAAGTATCTAAATCGCCTCTCCTGCAATCAGTACCTACATCCATCCACTCATCTCGGTCCTCGATAAGCCTTTCCAATTTGGATGTGGATCGTGTGGTACAAAAGTTGTTACAGGCACCGGCGTTTGCTAAATTTTTATCTGCTCCAACCCAAACGGTTTTGGAACCGAAGACTGTTTTACCATCTACTTCTTTTCCTCCTCCGAGCTATACCGGTCCTTCGGAGCTGTACAAGTTGGACTTGATGATCGTTGAGGCTTTGGAGCCAACGCCTGTTGCAGTGTCTTCGGTCCCATTTACTCGGACATCCTCAGTGCAGATCGAGGAGTCTAGTTGCCGACACTCTCCGGTCGGGTCCGGGTAGGATAGTCAGACTGACTTGTCGGTTCCAACTTTGCCTCTCGGGGCTTCGGCTCGGTTAAACTCAGCTCCTACCTCTGGTTCGGAGCCCACTGTCCTGGTGCTGGGGGGATTGACAGTTTCCTCGGATCCATCGGTCTCTTCTCATCAGAGCAGAGGTGCCTTCGAAGCCATGAGGAGAGTTATGTCTGCTAAGACATCTATGACTTCATGTCTGGCTCTCTCCTCCGCAAACGCACCTGTGTCCGCTTCTGCTTCACAGATCCTTTCTAAATGTAGAGACCCAGAGCCTCAGGAAGCCCCATTGGGTGGCCCCTGCTCTTCCGAGACCTCACCAGAAGTTCCCACTGATGAGGTTCCCAGGAAGAGAATTTGTAAGAAGAAGCATTTAGACTCCCCACAAGAGTCTCTCACATCCGATACTGACTTGGATGAATCAGAAGGGTCCTCACGGTCCCCCTCTGAGGATATCTCATTTGCTGAGACATTCAAAATCCTTAGGCAGAGAGGTAACTAGCAGTCTACCAACTCTACAGAAGATGAGTCGGTTCTCCTGAAGGCTTTCGGGTCTCAACCCTCCACCTCTTGGGTGTCTCCACCCTTCGATGAGCTTATAGAGCTGGTCTCACGAAGGGTGTGGCAGTCTCCGGACACCATGAAGCCTATCCCCAGGAGGCCTAATAAATTTATTTCTGCGCCCCCAGGAAAAGTCCTTTCTTACTGATACACAGTTGATGTCATGGTGGTGGTGGCAGCCACCAAAAAGGAGATTTCGGAAACTTCTTCCTCTATCCATCCTCCTAACAGAGATTCTAGGATCATGGATAGATATGGGAAGCGCACCTACAGTTCAGTGACTTTTGCACTGCATTCACTGAGCTATCTCACCCATTTTACGAGACTGCAAAGAAATCTCCTAAAAGAGCTTGGAGATACTCTTCAGGGTACAGTAGCAGCAGGAGCTTCAGACAAAGTTGCCTCCCAGCTTGCTACCTTCAATTCCATAGTGAACTTGTCTATGCACCTCATTTCATATGCAGGTGATGGAACGAGTAGGGCAGCGGGTAGAGGAATTGCTCTTAGGAGACACTCCTGGATGCACTTGTGTTCCTTCGCAGAGCCCTTTAAGTCATCCTTTCTCAACACCCCTTTTGATGGCTCATCCCTTTTCTGGGCCAAAGTTAAGGAAACTTTGACCAGGTGTGAACAGGAAGGAAAGACTCTGTTTGCTGTCAGATTCTGTTTTTCCACTCCCACCAGACCCTACCCCAAGGGTCAAAGGGGAGGAAAGATGTGGATGTTCATTGTGCATACAGCTGCAGTAATCACAGATGGGTTCTCTGCCATCAGGCGGGCCCTCGGTCGGCCGAATTCCAAAGTCTAGGTCCGGCGTCGGTTGTTGTCACTTTCTTTCCTGACGTCAGTGCGACAGGGGTATATAAGACACAGCCGACGCCATTTTCTTCAGTCTTTTTTGCCACGTGGTGCCCGAAGCAGAAGCAGTTCGCAAGTGCCGGTCGGCCAGCTCCTGAATTTGCGAAAAATTGGAAACCGAAGTCTTCATTAAAGCTTAGTACCCCGTTGGGGAAACTTTTCTTGCCTCAGACCGATGTCAGAAAAAGTTAACAATTGTATTTCTTGTGGGAAGCAAATACCGCATAAGGATTTCCATTCCCTTTGCATACCTTGTTTAGGCCCAGACCACAACGTCTCGGGCTGTCGCTTTTGCGCTACTTTCAATAAACGCACTATTAAGCGTCGGGCGGAGTTCGCCCAACACTTTTTTGGTAAAGCCTTTGATTATAAAATGTCGTCGGAGACTCCGACTACCGTTTTGTCCAAAAAACGCAAGGACAAGGACTGACACGCGAGGCCCGCGGTCCCCACCGACACCACGCCAAAACCGGCTACACGTGGTCCGGTTCTCAGCGAGATGCCTATGCAGTCCCTGACTACCGATGACACTTCTTTGGCGGTGTCTTCTGTACCCGAGACCGCAGGTACCTCGGCCCATACCCAGGCTACGACCACCGAAGACACTGTTAGCATTGAGCTTCCTAATGTGGACAGGTCCACTTCCACCCATGGTGTCTTTAGACCCTCATCTTCCTTTTCCATTAAGGCCTTTACTAAGTCCAAATTAGCCAGGCATCCCAAGAGGCCTGTTGCACAGGTCCCATCTCCAGGCCCCATGCCTAAAAAGCAGATGCTTAAAATGGCTGAGGATTTAATTACTCTTATCAGAGGTTCCCAACCCCCTCCAGACAAGAGACCCAGAGTGGAGGAAGATTCTCTCTCTTCTGACCAGGGCTCTATTTTTTCAGAACATTCTAATGTAGAGGAACACTCTTACTCCCATTTTGAAGATTCTGATGCAGAGCAGTTCATTCCTTCTGTATCTCCTCCTGAGGATTTTTCTTTTGGGGAAACCTTGCACACCTTGAGGGAACACTTCCATTGGGAAGGCCAAGACTTTTCTGATTCCAAGAAAAGACTTAGGGAATTTCTTTTGTTACCTCAACACAGACCTCTGGCGATACCTCCTGTCTTGGACATACTTGATGATGTTTATTCGGAGGCTTACCTTACTCCGGATTCCCTGCCTCCTGCCCCAGTCAAGCCTGATAGGTATTACAGAGTTCCTAACTCTCACCATTTTCTTTACAAAAGCCATAATGCTGACCCTGAAACCATTTCTCAAGGCCCCAAGGGTATGAAGGCCTCTACTGCTGATAATCCACTACCTTCCGAAAGAGAGTCAAGATCCTTGGAAAGGTGGGGAAAAAAGGTATATACCTCGGCCACCCTAGCCATGAGGGCCTTAAATTGTCAGTTTCATATGCTTAAATATCAGCAGTTTCTGTTATCACAATTAAGAAATAAAATGTCTCAACCTGAACAACCAGATTTGAAGGAGTTGCAGGATATGATGCATAGTGCAGAACAAGTGGGTAAACACACCTTACAATGTGGCTATGATGCCCTAGAGGCCTCAAGTAGAGCTGCTGTTACAGGATCTGTCATTCGTAGACATGCATGGCTTAGGGAACAAATCTTGCCTGATCATGTGAAAGCTAAACTACTAGATGCTCCTTTACAAAAGGATGTGCTATTTGGTACTAATGCTGAGGAGATACTACGGAAAATGGAAGAAAAAGCCAAATCTATGCAAACTGTCAAAGCTTTTTTACAGGTTCAACCACCACGTTTTAGCAGAAATTGGCCTTCTAAAAACTGGTCCTTTCCAGCCACGGACAAGCCCCAAAGAGGTAGATACAGGCACACAAGGGGCAGAGGACAATCACAAGGATCATATAGAGGCAGGCAATGGCATACTCCAGCACCAAGAGGTGGCGAAGACAGTGCACAACAATACAGGAAACAAACCCAATGACTTCCTCCTTTACATGCCAAGCAAGTCTCAGCTGGCAGCACCCTTGGGAGGAAAGCTGGCATTATTTACAAGAAATTGGCATATTGTCACAACAGACAAATGGATCCTGGACGTTATAAACAGAGGCTACAGATTTCATTTTCACACTCTTCCAAAAATGAGAGGCATGCCAAACCTGCCACACAATCAAAGGGCAGAGGCACAACTACAAATTTCAAAGCTCATAGACATGAAAGCTATTCAAGAGGTACCTACTCACGAACAAGGTCAAGGTTTTTATTCCAGGCTATTTCTGGTACCAAGGAAGGGAACCGACTGGAGACCCATTTTGGACTTATCCATCCTAAACACATTCTTACTCGTACCAAAATTCAAGATGCTCACATTACAGCAGCTTCTTCCCATGCTGGGCAAGGAGTTTTGGCTGGTAACATTGGACATCAAGGAGGCATACCTGCATGTCCCAATCAGACAAAGCTGCAGAAGATACCTCAGATTTCTTGCAGGTTCAATCCACTATCAATTCTCTGCATTGCCCTTTGGCTTATCTACTGCGCCCAGAGTATTCACGAAATGCCTGGCATCAGTAATTGCCTACTGCAGACTTCAAGGGATACAAATTTATCCTTATTTGGACGACTGCCTGATCCAAGCGGACAGCAAGCACATACTTCTGGAACATCTGGCTTATGCAACACGGTTACTGAATTTTCTGGGATACACAATCAACAAAGAGAAATCCAGGCTAACACCATCTCAGAAAATAACTTTCCTGGGTGCCAACTTGGACACAAACACCCAGATGGCCTATCTTATGCCAGAAAAACAGGGGCAACTAACTCAGTACTTCAAAATACTAGCAAATTGTACCAGGTTACTGCAAGGAAAATCCTGCAGGCTCTGGGCTTCATGGCATCTTGCATTCTTTTAATCCCATGTGCAAAATTGCATATGAGGAAACTTCAATGGTACCTAAAAAACCTATGGTCTCAACACAGCCACAGTTTGGAAACAATAATACCAATAATTCCATGTTTGCAAAAGGAATTTCTATGGTGGGCCCAGGCATGTCAAACAAACACAGGTCTCCCATTGTGCAAGCCTCAAGCAAATCAAGTCATCACAACAGACGCCTCAGATTAAGCCTGGGGGGCGCACATGACAGACAGGTGCATTCAGGGCAAATGGTCCCAAAAGGAAAAGCACCTTCACATCAATCAGAAAGAAATGCTAGCAGTGATAAATGCAATTACAGCTTTCAAGGACCTCCTGCATCCAGGACAATTATTGATAAGAACAGACAACACCACAGTAATGTGGTACATAAACAAACGAGGAACACATTCATACCCCTTGTGCAGACTAGCCATGACACTTTGGAACTTGGCTCTGGAATGGCAAATCGAACTTCAAGCACAGTACTTGCCAGGTTTGGAAAACACGTTGGCAGACAATCTAAGCAGAAATATAACAGATCCACACGAATGGAAGTTGCATCCTCAAGTGTTTACAAAGATAATCCAAGCGTGGAGGAGGCCAGACATAGATGTCTTCGCCTCCCACAGGAATCATCAATTGGAAAAGTTTTGTTCAAGGACCTTTCATCCAAAGGCCTGTAGAGTGGACGCCCTTTCATTCAGTTGGACAGCATGGACAGTTTATGCTTTCCCACCTCTGCCTCTTCTGCCCAAGGTGCTCTTGAAAGCAAGAGCAGACAGACCGAAGATGATACTGATTGCTCCAGACTGGCCAAGGCAACACTGGTACCCACTCCTGAGGAGCCTAACACATACTCCTCCCTGGCCCCTACCTCTAATGCCTCTTCTGCTGACTCAGCACAGCTACAAAACTCTTCACAGTCGGCTGAAAACACTCAATCTCGCTGCATGGAAAATTCCTTAACACCACAACAGACCCTACTCCCCAAAGAGGTGCAGGATGTCATTTTGGAGGCCAGAAGGCCATCTACTAGAAAGGCTTACTCCGCAAAATGGAAACGGTTTTGCTCTTGGAATGAGAAAAAAGGCCAGGACCCTAGAAAACTGAATTTGCCTCAGGTATTACAGTATCTAGCTGAGCTGCTGAACAGTGGACTTTCATTTTCCTCCATAAAAATCCATGCCTCAGCCATTTCTGCAGAATTCAACACGGATCCACCCTTATTCTCTCACCCACTCTTAAGACAGTTCCTCAGAGGGGCTAAGAATATAAGACCATCAAGGAAACAACCAGTGCCAGCTTGGGATCTTAATTACATTCTAGAAAAATTAACATTGCCTCCCTTTGAACCAGCTGCCTCAACAAATTTGCAATATTTGTCCTGGAAAACAGCTTTCCTTCTCGCCATTACCTCAGCTTGTAGGGTTTCGGAACTACAAGCCCTCATGGCTGTGCAGCCCTTTCTCATCTTCCATCAGGACAGGGTTTCCCTTCGAACCAACCCGTCATTTATGCCCAAAGTGGTATCCAGGGTAGCTTTAAATCAAGCCATACACTTACCTACCTTTTACCCCAATCCTCAAAACAAAGGGGAAAGGCTGCTACACTCCTTAGACATCCATAGACAGCTACATTATTATTTGGACAGAACAAAGCCTTTCAGGAAATCAGAACAACTTTTTGTGTCCTATGCTGTAGGAGCTCAAGGGAAGCCGGTTACCAAACAGACAATTTCAAAATGGATAGGCCACTGCATACGGTTTTGTTACTCCTATCATGGAAAATCTGTCCCTACAGGCATCAGATCCCACTCCACCAGGGCCACAGCTACCTCTACAGCCTTCCTCAGAGGAGTTCCTACCAAAGATATTTTGGAGGCAGCCACTTGGAGTTCTGTGCATACCTTCACAAAACACTACCACCTGCCTTTATATTCCAAAACTAGAGCAGGCTTTGCCACTGCTGTGTTGCAGGGCATTCTGGCTCATCCCAGTTCCACCTAGTGCCTACCACCCTGTGCATAGCTTTGGGATTCTACCCATCTGTGATTACTGCAGCTGTATGTACGATGAACATAGTACAGTTTTGTACCTACCATAAATGTAGATGTTCGAGTGCTAATACAGCTGCAGTGCAGGTTTCCCTCCTTCCTTCCCCTCTTGATAAAGACCTAGTGGCTAACACATCCTCATACAACCTGATTGGGTTATCCTTCTCTGGTGTATTTGCTTGCAACTACTGATTTTTGATTATATTGCATTGCATGATTATATATATATAATTTATGTATTGCCTTCCTTCTGGGGGCACCTGACATCTGGGGCAAGAAAGACTGAAGAAAATGGCGTCGGGTGTGTCTTATATACCCCTGCCGCACTGATGTCAGGAAAGAAAGCGACAACAACCGACGCCGGACCTAGACTTTGGAATCCGGCCGACCGAAGACCCGCCTGACGGCAGAGAACCCATCTGTGATTACTGCAGCTGTATTAGCACTCGAACATCTACATTTATGGTAGGTACAAAACTGTACTTTCCGAAAAGCCCAAGGAGCCTTTCAGGACATGTGGTGAACCCCCGTCCAGGGGCAGAGTAGGGGGAAATAATGGAAGATGTTGCCCTCATGGCAGAGGGGGTCTGCAAAACCAGGGTGACAGAGATCAGTTCTTGGGAAGCCCTACCAGCGCTCCTGAAAGGAGGCCCGACTGTCCTTCTCAGGAGGCAGTCGGGGGTCACTTAGCTTTGTATCTATATGGCTGGCTGAAAATAACAAACAACAACTGGGTACAAAATATCATTTCCAGAGGATATTTCATTCCATTTGCCACACCCCCTCCATTGACAACAAAAATCCCGGACATTCCACCCAGTTACAGGGAACATGCAACAGTAGAGGTCCAAACGTCGCTAAGAAAAAAAGTCATCCAACCAGTCCCAGCAGACCAGATAGGATCCGGAACTTACTCAAGATTCTTTTTAGTCACAAAAAAGACAGGGGATTGGAGGCTTATTTTGGACCTCAGCAGACTAAACAGATCTGTCAAGAAAGAGTTGTTTGGGATGGTCACACTTCAGTCGATACTTCCCTTCTTAGGTAGGGAAAGACAATTGGATGTGCTGGATATATCACCAGGATACGTACTACCATATAAAAATGGCCAGACCATCCAGGGATCATCTCCACTTCCAGCTGGGAGCCAATCATTACCAGTTTCGAGCCCTGCCCTATGGTCTCACTGCAGCCCCCAGAGTGTTCAAATGTTTGGCAGTGGTCACAGCTCACCTGAGGCATTTAGGATTCCAGGTGGTTCCGTACCTAGACGATTGGCTCCTCACCGCCACCACCAGGCATCAGCTTATACAAGCCAGGGACACCACGCTTTCTCTCTGTAGTCATCTGGGTATTACAATAAATTCAGAAAAATCTGCCTTGTTGGCATAGCAACATATCGTTTTTATCAGAGCAGAACTGGACATCACCACCACCACTTTGAAACTTCCAGCAGAAAGAGTCTTACTACTCCATCAGCAGGTTTGCAATATCATATCCAAAGACAAGGCTCCAGCATCAGGAGTACTAAAATTGTTAGGCATGACGGCAGCTGCAATATTAGCGATACCGTTGGGTCGCATGCACATGCGGATTCTGCAATGGCTGTTATTCACTCAGTGGTCTTACCAAGAGCTCCCAATGTCTCATCTCATAATGATCACAAACACTTGCAAAAAGGATCTTCAGTGGTGGTTGACCTCTCTTCATGTAACAATAGGTCGTCCTTTTGTTCTACCCCCACCAGCGGCCCAATGACCACGGACGCTTCCCTGATAGGGTGGGGGGGCATTTGCAGGGAAGAACAGCCCAAGGCACATGGACCTAACAGGAGACACATCTGCATATCAATGTCCTGGAGATGAGAGCGGTACTTTTAGTGTTGCAGTACTTCCAGGATTCTTTTCCTCTGGGAACAATTGCGATTCAGATGGACAACATGTCAGTTGTCTGGTACTTGAACAAACAAGGAGGAACCAGGTTCTACCCCCATTGTTGTGAGGCCCTAAGAGTATGGCAGTGGGCTACATCCACCCAGCGCTTTCTGTTAGCAATGCACATCCCGGGGAAATCAAGTGTGATAGCAGACAAACTGAGCAGAGCAATTTTGTTGTCTCATGAGTGGTCCCTCAAGAAAGAAATAGCGGAGAGAATTTTCTGCAGGTGGGGCCAGCGTTGCTGCGACCTTTTTGCCAACCACATTAACATGAAATGCAGAAGCTACTTTGCCCTCATTCCTCCTCCAGGAGAAGCCCCAAGGGATGCAATCATGCTTAATTGGCCTACCGGTCTCCTGTATGCATTCCCACCAATTCCCTTGATACCCAAAGTATTACAGAAAGCAAAAGCCTCGGGAAGGACCATCATACTAATAGCCCCTCATTGGCCTTGTCAGATTTGGTTCTTCTTCCTTCCACTTCATCAATTGGAAGACCCTTGCATTCTGGACCCAGTTCCAGATCTTCTGACGCATTCATTGGGGGATCTTCATCCCTCTCTTCAGTCCCTGAAACTGACAGCTTGGCTGCTCCACTTCCCAACATAGCCAGGTTCTATAACCTCACTAATGAAACACAGCAGATTCTGATATCTTGTCACAAATCCTCTACTAGGAAGCTGTATCTTAGCAAATGGAAAAGATTTTTTATGTGGGCCTCTCAAAATAACATTGATCCCTACCAAGCTCCTGTTGCCTCCATATTAGAGTTCTTGACTATGCTTTTCAATAAAGGGGCTGCAGCAGCAATAGTTCATGTTCAACTTGCTGCTATCTCTAATTTTCACCTTGGCTTTGAAGGATTGAACATAATGTCACACAGACTATCCAAAGCCTTTCTCAAAGGGACTTGTCATCTCAGACCACTTGTGAAATCCCTTTATACCCCTTGGAATCTAAATTTTATGCTTTCACGCATTATTCTCCCAGCTTTCGAACCAGCTTCCTCCTGCGATTTGAAATTTTTATCATGGAAGACTATCTTTTTAGTAGCCATCACTTCTGCCCATAGAGTGTCAGAGCTTCAGGCCTTGCCCATAAAGCCTCCTTATTTGATTTTCCATGCTGACAGAGTCTCCCTATGAACAAACCCTTCTTTCTTGCCCAAAGTTTGTACTGAAACTAATCTGAACCAGATTATAGATTTGCCAGTGTTCTTTCCCAAACACACCAACAACTTAGAATACATGCTGCACAAGCTTGATGTTCATAGACAACTCAGATTTTACTTGGATAGAACAAAAGATTTCAGAAAATCAGAACAGCTTTTCATTTCCTTTTCAGATTCCAGAAAAGGCATGCCAGTGGCAAAAACAACTCTGTCTAAATGGTTATCTGACTGTATCACATTTGTTTATTCAGCTGCTAATATGCCCCTACAACACAAAATTAAGGCTCATTCTGCCAGAGCAGTGTCCACATATTCTGCCTTTTCTGCTAGGCTTCCTATAGACAACATTTGTGCAGCAGCCACTTGGTCAAGACCTCATACCTTTATCACTTATCAATTACAAAGTTGACAGGAACTCCTTTGGATCTACTGTCCTGAAAAACATAATCCCATGAGCCACCTGAGAAAGATGGTGCTTGGGTCGCTACCCATCTGTAAGAATGAATGGCGAGATAGAGCAATTTCACATAGAGAAGTTATGTACTTACCATAACGTTCCATGTGAGTTGTTCATCTCGCCTTCATACTTACTACTCACCCTCCTACCCCTTCAGGGTTTTTTGAGGACCGAGATACTAGATTCTTCCTGGTTGCTCAGTCCTTCTTTAGCTTTCTCCTAAAGCGTGATAGAATGACATATGGTATTATTATACACAGCAAACAAGATCTGAGATAACTCCAGGTGCATCATGGGATATATACTTGGCCCCGAGCTGTCTGAAGACCTCAAGCTTTATAGTAGGCCGACTGGGAGCCAAGGATTGGCTCCAAACCCATCTGTAAGAATGAAGGTGAGATGAACAACTCACATGGAACGTTATGGTGAGTACATAACTTCTTTTTATACCCCTTAGGTTCCATGGCAGCAGCAATTACCCTAATTTCTTGGTCTAAAGTGGACCTTAGCAGTCCAGCGGTTTATCATACAGCATCTTCTGTCCTTTCAGATATGTTTAATGAAGATCTGCAGATCACACTTCCTGCGGTTGTCGGAGTCACTGCCAATATCTCAAGGATATCCCTTTGTTCTTCCTTCCCCTAGAGTCATGGTGGTAATGGATGTTTCCCATCCAAGATGGGGGGCATTTCTTGTCAATAATGGTCCAAGGTACATGGCCTCTGGCAGAAGTCATTACTCACATCAGCATCTTCTAGAAAGGTGTGGTCCTCCTAGTCCTTCAGATATTCCAGGACTCTGTCCCACTAGGTGTGATATTTATCCAAACCAAAAACATGTCACTAGTTTGGTACATTGACAATTAGGGAAGAAACCCATCTTATCACTTTTTTCAGGAGACCATGAGGGTAGGGCAATGGGAGATGACTTCCCATCACTTTCTGATAACAATGCACATTACAGGGGGAAGTCCAATGTTCTAGTGGACAGATTGAGCAGATCTGTCCTTCCTCCTCACAAGTGGTCCCCTCAACCCAACAGTGGCAGAGCACATATTCATCTGTTGGGGATGGCCTTACTGTGACCTCTTTGCATCTCCCCACAACAGTAAGTGCAGCGAGTATTTTGCTCTGATCTCCTTGGGAGAGGAAGTCACTGAGAGGTTCTCTGGTCTACAGTTGGTGCTTCAGACTTTTTTATGTCTTTCCCCCTACCCTTCTAATAGCTAAATTCCTACAGAAAGCTATGGGGAGGAAAGTCATGGTCATTCTCATAGCCTCCAGCTGAGTCCATCAAGTGTGGCTTCTGTTTCTCTGGCATCATCAGGTACACCTTCCCTGGGTGCTGGGCTCAGCTTCAGACTTACTGTCTCACTATTGAGGTCGCCTTACCCAGACATTTAGTCCCTCAAGTTAATTTCATGGTTTCTCCTGATCCAGTGATAGCTAGATAGTCCAGGCTTTCTTCCCCAGTTGGATTTTCTTGTATCTCTGTTTCAAAACAGAGCGAGTTACTGAACTACTAAGGTACAATTGGCTGCTATATCCTTTTTATATTTATTGGATAACATCACATCCCCATTGTATCCCCCTCAGACTTTCTAAAGCTTTCCTCAGAGGAACCTTTCTCCTTTGGTCTCCACTCAGGGACTCAGTACCTCCTTGAGATATTACTATTCTGCAGCAAACCTTGATGGTCCCTCCATTTCAGCCTGCACCCAAAGTTGATGTAAAGTTTTTGTCATGGACAACTCTCTTTTTTGTGGCCATCACCTCTGCAAAGAAGATTTCTGAGCTGTACACCTTATCTTCTAAACCTATTTATTTGATTTTTCACAAAGTCAGAATTTCCCTGAAAAACAAATCTATCTTTTCTCGCAAAACTGGCTTCTGAATTATCAGTCAGCCAATTAATCAAAAGACAGATAAGTGTTTTCATTTCTTGATCAGATTTTATATTCGTTTTAACAGTCTGTCTCTCCTTTAACTAGGGCCTTTATGTTTTTTAAGGTCTTTATTAGTGATTCTAGTACATAGTTGTACTGCACTTTGCTGTTTTAAGCAATCTAACTGTTGTTATTTAGCACTGGTTTTATTCTTCTGTACTGAATGTTTGTCGGGCTAGTTCAAGACTTTTCTGTGCATTGGGGCCTGTTCCAGGCCAGTCAGCTCAGAGCTAAGGGTCTAATTTTTTTCTCTGCCACTCACCCTGTTGTAGTTGTGTTCTTAAACACAGTGCATCTGTTGTCGCCTGCCCCTTATGATAATTTGACAACATAATTCTCTCCCTTTCCCTGTTTACTGGCTGTTCACAATAATCACAAAAGTACCATTTTGCAAAGTCTCTCCCCTTAAACTACTCACCAGGCTGAAAGACCATTGATAAAATGGCTTAATGTTGTGTGCACTGATAACTGCTTGTACTGATTATAGTATCAAATTAGTGATTTTTTTTTTAACTATAATTAGTTCACTGATTCTTGCTGGTGGCAGATGAAGGTTTCCAGGCAAGTTCTTTTGTACTGAAATTTAAATACTCAGTAGCAAGTCCACCCAAACATCATTCAAAAAAACCATACTTCACGCAGTTATAGTTACCCCAGACCCCACAGTCATTTTTGTTGGTACCATGGATCAGCACTTCCCCACAACTTCTGTAGCCAGCCTGATTGAGATGAGTATCTTAAAACACTATAAGAATTGTCTCATGTTGTCCGATGATCATCTATTACTCAAACAGCATACACAGTGTATGAGAGATGTGCATGTATAATATAATTGGAGCCAAAAATCTCACACGCAGTAAACTCAGTCACCAAAATCATCAGGAATGCACCACACATCATTCCTCTCCAAGGCCGTGACAGTACACATAGTCCACTATATGCTGAGGTTCTAAAGATGTACTTGCCTAAACCTCAAAAACCTTGAAAACACAACACAGGACAAAGCACACTCAGCATATTAGGCCTACTGCCTTACGTAGCACAAGGAGTCCCAAAGTCACAGATGCTGAATCCATGAGACTGACATCGACTCAACCAAACATTCTTGTTATAAGCTATTCCATTGTAAGACATACAGATATACCTCTTACCAGGCTGAGCAAGGAAAGAATAGCAGTCAGTTGCTTGTCTGGTGCCAGGATTCATCAGAACACCCATTTACTCAGATCTCTGAACATCAAGAACCAATATGACTCTGTCATATTTCATTCTGGCATCAGTGATTTGAGGTGCACCTCCCTAGATTATATGAAGAGAGACTCAACGGAGCTCTCAGACTGTGTCTCCAAGGCAAGTATGAGTCTAGGATTGAGCAGCATTCTATCTTCTGCAAGGATGATGCCGCGATACAAGCAAAAAATAATTGGCTTAATTTTTGGTGTCATTCAAAGGAGGTCCAATATTTTTCAGCCTGGGAGGATATGATTGACAAACCACAGTGCTTTGCTGGGGATGGTCTGCAGCTGTCTCCTGTAGGGTTTTGATTATTGGCAAAGACATAGGATTTTGATTAGTGGCAAAGACATTGTCCACACCTACAGTGCCTTTTTTTAGGCAATGCCAACCTGATAAACCTACCAACATAATGAAACAAGCTAAGGAAAATATGAAGGTGTTACTGTTCAGTGCTAGAACCTAAAAAAGAAACTCCACTCCCTAAAGCCCTTCTCTCACCCATAGATGTCTGTGTAGTGACTGAGACATGGACTAAAATACCAGGGAGCCTATGGCTGTGCAGGACTATAACTCCTTCCACACATTTATGCAATCTACAGCACAGGAGAAAAGTTGGAGGTGTATCGGTCTACATCTAGAACAGCATCATATCATGTCTTGTAAAGCAGCATGATGCACTAGAACTTCTTTATGTGCCAGTAACCATCAGAAAGGTCCCACATATATTAGGTAGATATAGAAGTTCCACTGTGATAAAAGAAAGCCACAGTGCCTGTCTACAGAAACTAGAAAGACTCAGTATTAAACCAAATACCATGTTCTTGGGTGATCTATGTGATGTCCCCACAGTAGGCCAGTAATCAAGGAGCCTGAATCCTCACCAGTGCCCTGAAGGGGGATGTTCACTTGGAATACAAATGGATACACTCAGTATTTCCATATGCAGACCTCTCTGCATCAAGCACATTTTCCCTTAAGAGCACACAGGGTACACACACAGCCTGGGGTCTGGGTGTCTCTGTCTCCCTGCAGGTCGCCAATAAGACCATCCAGTGGCACTGTGAAACCAATTCTTTGTGTCCATGCCCCAAGCAGCTGACAGTCTTTGAGATTTAATTTTCACATGCACACATACACACACACACACACTTGGAAAGACTGGCACAGATTACTCGCTCTACCAACCTTTGAAATAAAACTTAAACCATAGATCACTTCCACCCAAGGTATCTTTAGAAATTTCTTTAAGATAAGCTACCTACTACTAAGTGATACATTAGCAAACTTTACATTCCCAGCAAACCCAGTTAATTGCATTGAATATGCAGAAATGTACATCACCTTGTAAACAGCCACATAGATGCAGCTGTACAACATAGGAACAAGTGCAGGACAAACCCCCAAAACAAACCCACATGGTAGAACTATAATGTCATCATGCTTTATAATAAAAGGAAAATAATTTTGACCAAAAGTAAGAAGAGTAATTTTCAGAATTTGAGCCCTTGTCACCGAAATAAACAGATAACTTAGTAGCATAATAAAATCCACCAAAGCCAAGTTTGAGGCTAAAATAGCTACACAAGCCAAAGACAATCTCAATGCATAGCTTAGTTATGTTTGTAATCTCAAAAATACAATACAGCAGTGTGCTGAGCTAATTTTGAATGATTTTACTTAAATTGAGACTGAATATATAGTGAATCTACTAGCCAATAAATTTAGCTCTAACTTTACCCCTCTCTCACTCAGTCTGTCCCTCAAGATATACCTGAAATTGGCTCACCTCCAGCTTACAAATAAGACCAAGTCCTAAAAGTGCTATTGAAAGCTAAAAATATGAATTAATGGGTCCTGACAAAATCCCTGGATGCATCTTAAATAGCATAAAGCACAATTTAGCCACACCCTTGACACAACCAATCAATCTCAGCCTCCATACAGATTTTGTGCCAAGTAAATGGAGAACTGTTACAGTCCTTCTCCTGTATAAGGAAGGACCTTCTGCAGACCTAGGCAATTATAGACCCATACGTCTGACCAACCTCATATGCAAAGCCTTAGACAGACTTACGGATTTAATCAGTTGTGACATAGAGAAACACTGGATGTTATGTGATCCTATCTCGCCTACATTCTGAATGATGGGTTCGGAGCCGATCCCTCGGCTCCGACTCGGCACGCTTATGCCAAAGAGCGAAGTCTCTTATTGGCTGAGCTTACTATATCCCAGGATGCACCACCAACAGTCCCCCAGATCTCGTTTGCCGCTTAACTGCAAGGACGTGGTCTCGAGCTGGCTGGGCTGAGTAGCTTTTATTAACTACTTTTTCTGTCAGTTTTTGTGCTTGTATTTCACAAAAGCCGTTTTAACGGCTATTGCTATTGCTATTGCTATTGCTATTGCTAAATTGTGTTCGATTGAGTACTGGAATTTATTGTGTGTGATTGGGTAGAGTTTGTTTTGGCGCCCCTTTCAATCCAGGGCCTTTTCGGTCAAACTCTATAACTGAACTTTTTAGTGTTTAAAGTTCCCGGTTATTACACCTAAGGTTGTGTTTTACACAGTTTCTGTAAGCCTTCGGTTTTTTTGTCATTAGCGATTCTACAGTGGTTAAATTTCCTGTCAGGAATTGTTAACATTATGTCTCAAGCCCCTAGGCCTTCGGGCTTTAAAAAATGTACTAAATGTGCTTTTAAGATGTCTGTTACTGATGACCATCTACTTTGTGTTTATTGTTTAGGGGCAAAGCACTTGCAGGAGTCATGCAGCGTATGTCACGCTTTTTCCTCTAGGGTCCTCCAGGAGAGGAAAAATAAATTAATTCTTAAAGGGTTGATTAAACCCTCTTTTGAAGAAGCCTTGTCTTCCTCCGACTCCTGCCAAAGAAAAGGGCTTGGCTCCGACCAGTCCGTCGGATCCGACTGCCAAGAGACCTAGGCAGGCCTCTCCTTCGGCTCCAAAGACTTGGAGCCGAGGTCGAACGGTCTGCCTCGATGCCACCAGTATCGACTCCTGGCTTCGGAGCCGATGGCTGGGGCATCGAGGCGGGTCACCTTCGCCGGCTCCACTGCTCGGAGCCGACAAGGGTCGCCAGCTCAGACACTTCCTCCTCGGCGCGAAGTCTGCCTCGGCACCGATGGAATCTGGTGTGTGTGTTTCCTCGGCGCCGATTCTCATCGAGTCGCCTCGGGCGGTCCCCTAGTCCCTTGGGGCCGAGGAGAGGTCTTCTCGAACCCGTTCTGTTTCCTCTCGGTCTTGAGAATGTCGGATTCTGATATAGACAGGGTGCTCCAAAGACTTTTCCAGTCCCCAGTCTTCCAAAATTTGTTTCGGCTCCGACCCAGTTGGCTTCGGAGCCGATGGCCATGACCCATCCCATTGCTATTCCTCCTCCGACTGCTTGGCTCCGTCGGAGCAGGTGCTCTTGGAGCCGGTGGAGATCTCAGGGTCGGTTCCGGCCCTTACTCCAACCCGGGCCCTCGGGTCCGAGTTTGGTGTGGACTTCTTCGGCTGGACCCGGGGTGATGTTTGGGACCGATGCTTTCGGTTCCGAGCCTCCTCTCGGTGCTTCGCGGGACTTCCGTCTACTATCATGGCCCCAGAGACTGGACGCTCCCAGGATTCTGGAGGTCCGGCTTTCAGAGCCATGAGGAGTGCCTTGGCCAAATCCTCTTCGGCCATCTCTCCGGTTTTACCAGCACCTTCCCTGGGCGTGGAGACTGGGTCTTTGGTAGTTCCCCTGTCTGTGGCCAGCGGAGCCCCGAGGCCTGAGGTTACCCCCAGTGGGGGTTCCCCTCTTCCTGAGGGTTTTTTCGGAGTCATCTCCAGAGGAACCCCCAAGGAAGAGATCGTGCAAGAGGAAGCACGTGGACTCCCCCGAGTCTATCACATCGGACACGGATATGGATGATGCAGAGGGGTCCCCTAAGTCGTCCTCGGATGATGTCTCCTTTGCAGACATCTTAGAGATCCTCAAACAACGAGGCGGCTGGATGTCCAAACCGCCCTCTGCGGACGAATCAGTGCTCCTCAAGGCCTTTGGGGCTCAGCCTCCACCTCCTGGGTGTCTCCGCCTTCGACGAGCTTCTGGATTTAGTTTGTCGGCGTGGGAACACCCGGATACTGTGGAACCAGTCCCTTCTCGTCCAAACAAATTCTTATCTGCCCCCCGAGAAGGAGTTCCTTACTAAAGGCGTGGCTGTACATGCCATGGTGGTGGCAACTGCTACACAGCAGGACGTGGCAGAGGCTTCAACGCCCATCCATCCTCCTAATAAGGAGTCTAGGAGTATGGATAGGTGCGGAAGCGCACCCTGACTTCAGCGGCCTTTACCTTAAGGTCTCTGAATTATTTGGCACATTTTACTAGGCTTCAGAGGGATCTGGTCAAGGAGTTGTCAGACTCCCTCTCGGTAACCTACCTGAGCAGCTAGCCCAGTCCGTTAGCTCTCAGTTGGCTATCCTGGCGTCAATTGCTAACTCGTCCATGAGGCTCATATCTTATGCGGCCGAAGGCGGGTAGAGCGGCAGGCACAGGCGTGGCTCTCGTGGACAGGCCTGGCTCGCTTGTGTCAGTTTGCGGAGGCCTTCAAGTCTTCCTTCACCGACGCTCCCTTTGATGGGTCCTCATTGTTTGGACCCAAGGTGAAAGACACCCTTACCGCTGTGAGCAAGAGGGAAAAACGTTATCTGCCGTGGGGCCCGTTATTCCACTCCTTCGGCCTTACCCCAAGGCCAAAGGAGGGGGGAAAATGTGGTTCGGAAATCTACAAGTTTTTCTCCCAACAGCAGGAAGATTCCCGTCCAGAGGCAGAGGGCGGGGAAATTTTTCAGGGAGACGCCGTCCAGAGGCGGCAGAGGGCCCCGCAATTCTGGAGACCGCGAGTCCTTTCGTGGCTCTTCAGCCTCCCACACGACATGAGGGATTGCCCGGCTGTGCTGCTCGAGCCAGTCGGGTGTCGTTTTGCCAAGCACCTAAAAGCCTGGGAGTCAATCACTCAGGACAGATGGGTGCTTCGGTTAATTGCCGGTGGTTACACCATCCCATTCAAATACTCACCTGCTCCGTCCAAGAGAATCCCGGACCCACCACCCAGTCAAAGGGAAATAGCAGCCGCAGAAGCTTCAAAGCTGCTACAAAAAGGAGTCATCCAACCGGTCCCCACAGACCAAATCGGATCAGGAAATTACTCCAGGTTCTTTTTAGTGCCAAAAAAGACAGGGGACCTGAGACCAATATTGGATCTCAGCAGACTGAACCTATCCGTTACGAAATCCAAATTCCGAATGGTCACGTTGCAATCCATTCTCCGTTGTTGGAGAAGGATGTTTGGATGTGCTCCATAGACCTCAAGGACGCCTATTATCACATACCGATACATCAGGCGTCCAGAAGGTATCTGCGCTTCAGCCTGGGAGCCAGTCATTACCAATTTTGTGCTCTGCCCTTGGTCTCACCACAGCCCCCAGGGTGTTCACCAAGTGTTTGGCAGTAGTGACGGCTCACCTGAGGAGCCTTGGATTCCAAGTGTTTCCCTATCTCGACGACTGGCTCCTGACTGCCACCACCAGGCATCTACTTATGGACAACCTCAAAGCCACCATCTCCCTGGGTGTTTCCCTGGGGATTACATTCAATTGGTCAAAGTCTGTCTTGCTGCCCTCTCAGCGCATAAAGTTTATAGGTGCAGAGATAGACTCAAGATTGATGCGTGTCTTTCTTCCTGCCGAAAGGATCCGAACCTTACAGGGCCAAGTTCAAGCTCTGATCTCGAGATCCAAAGCCCCAGCCAGGATGGTCCTACAGGTTCTAGGCTCAATGTCTGCCACGGTACTTTTAGTTCCTCTAGCAAGGTTACACATGAGGATTCTTCAGTGGCTCTTATCAACTCAATGGACCTTTCAAGATCTCCCCCTCAATCATCACATCATGATTACGGAAATATGCAAAAGGGACCTGCGCTGGTGGCTTCAGACATCCAACTTAGATCAGGCAAACCCTTTGTTCTCCCTCCAGCGGTTACCCTGACGACAGATGCCTCCCAGATAGGGTGGGGGGCATTGTCTGGGCAGGCTAGTTCAGGGCTCCTGGCTTCGGACGAAGCTCTTCTCCACATCAACGTGTTGGAGATGAGGGCTGTACTTCTATCCCTACAGGCCTTACACAAGTTCCTTCCTCAGGGTATCATCGCCATCCACACAGACAACATGTCGGTGGTTTGGTATCTGAACAAACAAGGAGGGACCAGATCGTATCCCCTTTGCAGAGAGGCCATGAGAGTGTGGGAATGGGCTGTAGCTACCAACCGCTTCTTGGTAGCGACCCACATCCCGGGAAAGTCAAATGTATTGGCGGACAAATTAAGCAGGACAATTCTCTCTCCTCACGAATGGTCTCTAAACCGCACAGTAGCAGCCCAGGTTTTCAAGAGATGGGGGACGCCGTGCTGCGACCTATTTGCGACTCCACAAAACACCAAGTGCCAAAGGTTCTTCTCCTTGATTCCACATCAGGAAGTACCGCCATGGATGCTCTAGCTCAACCTGGCCAACAGGGTTGCTTTATGCTTTTCCTCCAATCCCTCCTTCCCAAAGTCATTCAAAAAGCTTCTCAGCTAAGGTCTTCAATGATTCTGATTGCCCCATACTGGCCTCGTCAGATATGGTTTCCTTACCTGAAAAAGCATGCAGTGGACGATCCGTGGACCTTAGACCTGATCCCGGATTTGCTAATCCATCAGTCGGGACATTGGCATCAGTCCCTTCAATCTCTGAAATTGACAGCTTGGCTCCTCCACTTCCGACCTTAGTCAGAAGCCACACACTAGACCGGAAGTTGTTCACATTTTGTCTTGGCCCATAAACCCACCACTAACAAATTGTACCTCAGTAAGTGGAAGAGGTTTGCTATCTGGGCTCAACTCAAGGGCTTAGACCCTATCACTGCTCCTGTCCCAGAGGTTTTGAAATTCTTAACATCCCTATTTAATCAGGGATCTTCTGTCTCAACTATTAAAGTTCAACTAGCTGCTATCTCTAAATTCCATGAATCCACGGATCCTCCTTTGATGAGCAACAGGCTATGCAAAACATTCATTAAAGGTGCGAGTCTGTTAAGACCACCAGTTTTTCATCCTGCACCTCCGTGGGATCTTGATTTAGTGCTTCACGCATTAACATCTCCCCCTTTTGAACCGGCTGCTACATGCGAATTAAAATATCTGTCATGGAAAACGGCATTCTTAGTGGCTATTACTTCAGCAAGAAGAGTCTCAGAGCTTCAAGCCCTGTCTATTAAACCACCATATCTGATTTTCCACAAAGATAGAGTATCTCTTAGGCCTAATCCATCCTTTGTCCCAAAGGTCTGCTCTAGTTTCTGTCTTCAACAATCTCTAGAACTACCAGTTTTCTTTCCAAAATTCTCTAATGAGGCAGAATACACTCTCCATAAATTGGATGTTCACAGGCAATTACGCTTCTATTTAGACAGGACCCAGCAACTTCGTAAGTCAGACCAGTTGTTTGTGTCCTTCTCAGATAATAAATTGGGCCAAACCATCACAAAAGCTACAATCTCAAAATGGATCAGAGATTGCATAACTCAGGCCTATTCTTCTTCAAATAAGCAACTTCATCATCTATCAAAGCTCATTCTACCAGAGCTATGGCTACTTCTATAGCTTTTCATTCCAAGCTCGCTATTTGAAATTTGTGCTGCGGCTACTTGGTCCAACCGCACACTTTCATTTCCACTACAAATTGGATGTGGCATCTAAAGGGCGAGCTTCATTTGGTTCCACGGTACTCCGGAGTGTTTTCCAGTGAGCCACCCAGGATTCAGGTGCTAGGGGCGCTGTCCCATCATTCAGAATGTAGGCGCGATAGGATCACATAACATCTTTTAGTTATGTACTCACCATAACTTCAGATGTTTGGGATCCATCTCCCCTACATTCCTGATACCCACCCTCCTTCCCCCTGCCTTGCAGATCAGAAGAGATAGAACGGTTTTGAGCTCCACTGTTTTTATCTTGTTTCATCTGACGATGTTATATAAGCAGGGTATGCATGTGTGCATGTATGCGGACAAACTAGATCTGGGGGACTGTTGGTGGTGCATCCTGGGATATAGTAAGCTCAGCCAATAAGAGACTTCGCTCTTTGGCATAAGCGTGCCGAGTCGGAGCCGAGGGATCGGCTCCGAACCCATCATTCAGAATGTAGGCGAGATGGATCCCAAACATCTGAAGTTATGGTGAGTACATAACTAAAAGATCTGTCTCTTTTTGGATTAATTGAGGACAGTTCATGTTTATTCAGCCTGGTGGATTTTTTGAAAAGATCACCAAAGCAGCATGATGCACTAGAACTTCTTTATGTGCCAGTAACCATCAGAAAGGTCCCACATATATTAGGTAGATATAGAAGTTCCACTGTGATAAAAGAAAGCCACAGTGCCTGTCTACAGAAACTAGAAAGACTCAGTATTAAACCAAATACCATGTTCTTGGGTGATCTATGTGATGTCCCCACAGTAGGCCAGTAATCAAGGAGCCTGAATCCTCACCAGTGCCCTGAAGGGGGATGTTCACTTGGAATACAAATGGATACACTCAGTATTTCCATATGCAGACCTCTGCATCAAGCACATTTTCCCTTAAGAGCACACAGGGTACACACACAGCCTGGGGTCTGGGTGTCTCTGTCTCCCTGCAGGTCGCCAATAAGACCATCCAGTGGCACTGTGAAACCAATTCTTTGTGTCCATGCCCCAAGCAGCTGACAGTCTTTGAGATTTAATTTTCACATGCACACATACACACACACACACACTTGGAAAGACTGGCACAGATTACTCGCTCTACCAACCTTTGAAATAAAACTTAAACCATAGATCACTTCCACCCAAGGTATCTTTAGAAATTTCTTTAAGATAAGCTACCTACTACTAAGTGATACATTAGCAAACTTACATTCCCAGCAAACCCAGTTAATTGCATTGAATATGCAGAAATGTACATCACCTTGTAAACAGCCACATAGATGCAGCTGTACAACATAGGAACAAGTGCAGGACAAACCCCCAAAACAAACCCACATGGTAGAACTATAATGTCATCATGCTTTATAATAAAAGGAAAATAATTTTGACCAAAAGTAAGAAGAGTAATTTTCAGAATTTGAGCCCTTGTCACCGAAATAAACAGATAACTTAGTAGCATAATAAAATCCACCAAAGCCAAGTTTGAGGCTAAAATAGCTACACAAGCCAAAGACAATCTCAATGCATAGCTTAGTTATGTTTGTAATCTCAAAAATACAATACAGCAGTGTGCTGAGCTAATTTTGAATGATTTTACTTAAATTGAGACTGAATATATAGTGAATCTACTAGCCAATAAATTTAGCTCTAACTTTACCCCTCTCTCACTCAGTCTGTCCCTCAAGATATACCTGAAATTGGCTCACCTCCAGCTTACAAATAAGACCAAGTCCTAAAAGTGCTATTGAAAGCTAAAAATATGAATTAATGGGTCCTGACAAAATCCCTGGATGCATCTTAAATAGCATAAAGCACAATTTAGCCACACCCTTGACACAACCAATCAATCTCAGCCTCCATACAGATTTTGTGCCAAGTAAATGGAGAACTGTTACAGTCCTTCTCCTGCATAAGGAAGGACCTTCTGCAGACCTAGGCAATTATAGACCCATACGTCTGACCAACCTCATATGCAAAGCCTTAGACAGACTTACGGATTTAATCAGTTGTGACATAGAGAAACACTGGATCTGTCTCTTTTTGGATTAATTGAGGACAGTTCATGTTTATTCAGCCTGGTGGATTTTTTGAAAAGATCACCAAAGCAATGGATGAAGGCAAAATGGTACACACTGCATACTTTGACCCAGCTAAAGCTTTTGACACAATTCTCCACTTAGGTATAGTAGGAAAGCTAAATAAACTTGAAATAAACCTGTATGTCACATGCTGGATTTCAGCTGGCTCACAGATAGGATACAGATAATCAAAATAGGGTATGTTACCTCCACAAAGAGACCATTCACCATTGGAGTCCCTCAAGGTCATGTGCTGGGACCTCTCTTGTTTGGCATCTCCTTTTCTGAAGTAAAAGCCAGTACCAAAGGGGTCTGGCTGACTGAGTTTGCAGATGACTGTAAGCTAGGAGCAGTCATTGAATCCCCAAATGATATAGCTATCGTACAGGAAGGTTTGGCTCAAATAAATAATTGGTGTCAAAATCATGGTCTGAAACTATATGACAAAAAAAAATATTTTTTTTATCCTTTGGGAAGTCATCTATCCCAGGGAGCTACCACACTGACAATACTCCCCTCGGTGTTGACCCAGTTATTTGAAATTTAGGAACTTATGTGGACAGTGACCTAACTTTTGACCAACATGTGAACCAACTTTTACCAACATGTGTCTATTGTTTTAAGAAACACATTTTTATATTGCACAGCTTATTAACAGGGGGATTGTGCCTAGGCGTAGGGATGTCATTGCCCCTCTTTACTCAAACCTCATTAGGCCTGTCATTGAATATAATGCCTCCCTTGGCATGTATATATCCAGACACATGCAGTAACTGGAGTGCTCACAGAGGTACCTTACTAAAAGGATACAAGTCTATACAACATGCCCTACGTGCACTGATTACGAGCCTGCCACTACACTCACTATCTTACATACTGCTAAAATGTGACCTGTATCTGGCATATAAGGCATCCTCCAGTCCATTACTGATGGATTTGCTGCACATCAGCAAGTCAAATGGCATCAGAAAAACTTGGTCTGAGACTCTAAACCTCTTCTGCAACATCAACAGAAGTGTTTGGAGGGACAGGTGTATTTCACAGTGGATACAGCTGCTGAGGAACAGACACCCTATCCACATAAAAAAAGTTTATCACTGTCCATTTTCAAATGCAAATTGGATGTATGGATGGAAAAAGGAAAATTTACCCCAGGATTGCCCCCTTAATACTAATTAACAGAGATAGCTCCTAAATGCATTATCCCATGTACGGGTCCACTCAAATTATCTATGGTATGATCCAAATTATTCTTATTAGGAGTAATTTATAATTATCGACCAAGGGATGGGGAAGGCCAGTCTATAACCGTGCAGAATTGGTTATTTTGAGCGCAAAAAAAAAAAAAAAGAAAGAAATTCGCTAGGTTTAAATTGGCCCTCAAGGGCAGCTAGTCTAGTACTTACCTGTGACCCTTTCTGCTTAAAGAGTGATAGGAACCATCTGTGAAATACTTGCTGACAGACAACATGGTTGTATACTCAAATACAGTACCATCGCTCCCTTATACAAATTAACAAATCTGTTGCAATAATGAAAACAGTGAACTGACAGTAGCAATATTTATTAACTTTAAATATTCATTTGAAAAAGCTGATCACAATTTGTTTATGAGCAAGCTGAAGGGGGTTTGGGGTGGTATACTGGTTAAGATGTTTACTTCACAGGCACAAGGTGCATGGTTTGATTCTTACCTTTGAAAGGGAAGTTGGCTAGGCTCAAAATGGCCCATGAGGGCAGTTAGCCTAGTACTTACCTATAAACCTATTATTTTTTTCCCCAAAGTACTGCAGTAGTTCCTGCCTCACAGAATTTTTACAGTTCACACAAATAATAACAGTTCAGACCTTGAAACTTCCTCAGAGATATACCATGGGGATTTATATGTGGACTGCTTTTGTTCTTATTTTTTCTTAATGACTAGGCATGTTGCTTACTGTTATATATTATGTATTGCATGCTGATGACTTAGTACTACTAAAAGCCCACAGAAATCCTAATCAGCTTAACTTAGATCTATTAAATGATTTATCTGCTGTTTATAACTGAATATGTTAAAAAAGACTATCTGTTAATAGCAACAAATCAAAAATTATGATGTCTAGGATACACACACAACACTAGCCAGTAGTCCTATAGCCATCATTGCTTGTTAAGGATCCAGATATGAACCATATGTGAAATACACTGAAAAGTATGTGGGCCTTACCCTGGATCAAATACTGACCATCACCAAACACAAAAAACCCAGCAAATTATAAAGTCCTTAACCGACTAAAAGTGAACTACAGAGTATCCCATCTTTTTTTTCTTGGAAGCTAGAGGGGCAGTTGCAATCACTATTTGTTACCAAAACCTGAATATGGTTTGCATGTTACAGTACTGTATTCTCCATACACTAAAGTTGTGCTACAAATTGCAGAGAGCAAGATACTAAGATTTATACATCTAGACCATAATCGTCAGCATCACTCAGTTGCCTGGCACAAAACCAAGTGGATGACAATGGAGGCTAGGGCTAATTTATTCCTTGGTAACCTCATCTTTAAACTAATTAATGGCAGATATTGCCATCTGACCTCTGCTTTGAAATAAACATTTTATTAGAAATTCCATGTACAATTTGAGAAGCCAGGATAACATCCAGTCAGAAAGACTTCTGTTTACCTTATCTGCCAGAGAGAACTCATTTAGAAAAGTTGCTTCTAGTATCTGGAATGCTTTAACACAAAATTTGTAGAATAGTGACAGTCTTTCAGTACTTTCCAAATTCAGGATTTAGCCTTACATATAGATACATGTACATCTGTCGAACATATATATTCCCAAACAAAAATAGTAGTGGCATTGCCATTTGTTTGCAACTCAGGAACTCATTCCAGAACAGCTGACGTAATTTTGAAAATCTGTAAACATTTGTTTTATTTGGGGATAAATTAGGAGATGATTGTCATCATCATCTTGATTACTTTTGCACTTTTTCTCAGTGAATGTATTACTTATTTTTCAACTTTATGGGGCAATTTATGCTTTTTTAGAGTAAATAAAATACTGAATGTGTGTATGGATCTGATGTTGTCATTTTCATTCATTCCTTAACTGATGCGCCACTTTTACTAGATTCACAGATCAATTCTCGAGCTTTTTCCTTACCCATAATGCCCTAGTATCCTAATATACTTCAGATCTCATTTGCTTCCATATCGCTCAGATGCGAATCACCTTCTCTTGAGCTTTCAGGTGTTTTTTTTCAGTATTTCAAGGTTGAAAGTTTTCTTCTTTTAAATTACTTTTAACTTTCTTTCACCTCCCTTCCTTAGTTTTTGTACAGTTTTCAGGGTTCTGTCTGTCAGGCAGTTCTTTTTACCTACCATTTTGTAGTTTGGGTACTGTACTCAGTGTGATGCCCCACTACTGGCCCAGTAATCAGGGAGCATCAATCTTCACCACTGGCAACAGTGGGGGATGAACACACTGGGAGGATGACAAGTACACACACAGTAAAGTGCAATTTCCCTTAATAGCACACAGAGACCACAGTCTGTCTGGGGCTAGTTTCTACCTGTTTCTCCAGATCCCCAGTAAGACTCCCCACTGGGACAGCTATAGAGTTGAGATCTCAGCTGAGTGGCCAAGCCAAGACCTCCAGCAACATCTCTGTCCAACCAGTGCTTCATGTCTCTGTCCAAGTAGCTGACATGCACACTCTTTGAGATGTGATTTATATACAAACACACACCTGGGTAAGGCTGGCACAGATTTACTAGCTATGCCCCTGTTTGCCCAGACTAGAAGCTACTTATTAATGCCACCAGCCAACTCTTTATCAGCTACTTTAAGGCCCTTAACAAAGAGTGTCCAGTCTTACTGTGTAATGTTATTATTAATCCAAATGGTAGTTTGACCTAGAGCAAGGCTATTGAGTGGCGTACAGTGTTGCCAAGTAAATATGCAAGTACTCCTAGAACTTAAGTATATCTCACAAATATCAGCCACAATGATAGATTTAAATGTATTTAATAATAATAAAAGAACAAGAAAATACTCAGTAAATAAACACAGTTACATCAGAATTCAAAATCACAAGAAATACTTAAAACAACATTGCAGGACAGTCTCAGATAAGTAAAGAAAACATCTAAGCTATACTTCACTATATTTCTGTCTGTGTCTAAGAGACATTACTGTACTCTAGTTAACATACTTACAGAGCCAGGCAAGACAGATGTGGTGAGTAGGTCTTCCAGCTGATGCTGTCAAGTCAAATACATAATGCTCAGTCTGTTTCTCAGAGACTTCTTAAACTAATTTTCCAAATATTATTGCTTTGGTACTTGCAGAATGACATCATTTTTTGTCATCTGACTTCAGTTCCCAGGCTCACAAGCACTGATTTTAGCAACTACCTGCAAACATACATAGACCTTAGATCTTTTGGCAAATGGTGGAAATCGTAAAATAATTTACATTCCTCCACATTTAAAGACAATACAAAAAGCTTCTCTAGTACAGACATTACATTCTTTCTCCTGTTGACTGAAACGGAAAGATAACATCCTTTTATTACATGACTATAAAGTAATTTACGTTCTTGGCTGTTCGTCTGAAGATAACTTCTAGTATTTCAGTTTCGATTGTTAAAATATATACATCTAAACAGTTAAAGTAGTGTATATACATTTCTGCTCAGTACTTAAAATATCTCTTCAGCACACATCTGTACAATATGACATACAGTTCTAGTACATCTGTAACAAAAACGTATGAATCATGTTGATACATGTTGATATTCACAAATGACACATAACCATTTACAAAATGCAAGACATCTGTGCTGGCAGTATCTCCTTCTGTCATACTTCTATATAAATCATGTTAATATTCACAAATGACATATTATTTACAAAATTCCAGATAGTTGGGCTGGCAGTATCTCCTTTTGTCACACTCAGTACCATTGTTGGTATTTTTTTTCCTTTCTTATAATCTTCACTTTCCTACCCTCTAGAAGGTATTTCTTTGTACCATTGTTGGTACTTTCTGTCCTGTACTTAAAAAAAAAAAAAAAAAAAACATTTCTATAGCTATTTTGAAAACTCCTTTTTCTCCTTAAAATGGCAGATATACTGACTGTTTTTTTTAAATGCACTTCCTGTGGGCATAAGATTCCTAATTCTGATACGCGCAGGGAATGTATTTACTGTTTGGGCACTCTTTATTTAGAAACTGATTGTTTTATATGTGATGGTTTTAATTCTAGGGTGCTTAATGATTGGCTACTGGGGTTCAACCCTCTCCTCCAAGACGTCCAAAAAAGGGAAGCCTGAATTGGCTCTGAAGGATAATAACTGTAAGAAGAGGTCTTTGGACCATTCATCTACACTGGCTCTGACCTACCAACTCTCTGCAAAAATTTCAAAAAAGTCAGATCTGACACTCTCAGATCCTATCTCCTTGAAGTCTGGATCACCTCAGATCTGGTCACCATGGTTTTCATTGCAGCTGATCTCTTCTTGACTACACTCTCACTTTCCCCAGGAAACTCTGAAGAGACACTCCAGGCTACCATCTACCAGCTCCTCCCTTAGGTAAGCAGAGATAGATAGGATGATGAGGAAGTTCCTCAGCACTCAGATCCAGATGGGGGTTGATCCTAGTTCTGTCTGTCATTGGATCCATGAGCCTGCCCTCCACTGTCCCTATACTGATATTTCCTTCTCTAATCTATCCTGTGGTTTCAGAGCCCTTGGATCTAAGATCCTTAAGGGTGTCCTTGTGGAATCTAAAGACAGGTCATTGTTCTGCTCTGACCATCTTCCTGAGTCACCCATCTCCGATGCTTTCAGTATAGAAGGACTTTCTGAGCTGAAGCATCAGTGTTGGCACAAGGTTGATTTAAAGTTATTGGATCTATCCTTGTATCTAGGTGCTTCAGCATTGGATAGCTTAGGTCTGACTTCATTCTTGAGACAGGGATCTGAGGGAATTCAGAATTCATCAGTACAGGGGTCTTAGGCTTTGGTGCTGCTGGCTTCTGTTTCTCATAGACCATCTGCCTTTGAGGTAGTGGAGAGGTATTTTTCTCTGCCTAGAGAGAGGACATCCTTGCCCCTTTCTTATCCTATTTCTTTTCCACCATCAGATATGAGTTGTGAGCTTCTTACTTATATCCCACTGGAACAGCCTACCCAGACAAGCCTTCAGTTAATTCCTTGAGATTTCCTTGTCACTTTTTATACCTCACCAGACCATCCTACTGAGGTCCCTAGGCAGAGAATTCGTAAAAGGAGACATTTGGATTCCACTCAAGGATCTCACACTGAGGACTCTGACTTTCATGTGGGGAAGGGTCCCCTAGATATCTACTTGAGGATGTCTCCTTTGGAGAAACACTTACATCTAAAGCAAAAAGGTGGCTAGTCTTCAGAGCCCCCTTCCCAGGAGGAGTCAGTATTCCTGGAGACTTTTGGGTTGGCCCTGCTTTGTCTCTGGTGACCCCTCTGGCTGATGAGCTGATAGACCTGGTCTCACACTTTGCAAGGAAGGCACTGGATACTGTGGAGCCTATCTCCAATGGACTGGATAGATTTTTTTAACCCCCCCCCCCCCGCAAAGAACAGAGCACAGTGGTCATGGTTGTGGCAGCAGCCACCAAGAGCCAACTCACAGAGCAGACTTTATCTGTTCATCCCCCTAACATGGGCTTTGGACAGGTTTTGAAAGCACGTCTACACCTCTGTGACAGTTACTTTGTGGTAGCTGAATTATTTGGCACACTTTACAAGGTTGCAAAGAGATTTTTGACAAAACAGATCTCCAAATCTCTTTCTGGGTCCATGTATGTGGAGGACCAAAATAAGATTTACTCACAACTGGTCATCCTTTAGGCAATAGCTAACATGTCCATGGGGCAGATGCAGAGGGTACTTCAAGGGTAGCGAGTTCAGGCATAGCCATCAGGAGACATGCCTGGATGTATTCATGTGATTTTGTGGAGCCCTTCAAGTCTTTGTTCATCAGTGCTCCTTTTGAAGGATCTTTTCTGTTCAGCCCAAAGGTGAAGGAAATGCACTCCAGAAGTGTGCAAGAAGGAAAGACCCTGCCTGCCAGTGAAGTCCATTTTTCTACTCCTCAGATACCCTTTCATGGAATCAATGAGGAGGTAGGAAAATGTGGTTTCATAAGTCCCAAGGTCCTTTCCAAGACTCACAATGCGATAGTTCTAACAGTGACAGAAGGGGGAACTCTAATGGAAGACACCATCCTCACAGCAGAGATGGTCCACAGAACCAGGGTTTCAGGGATTCTTAAAGCCTGTCAGCATTCCTGAAAGGTTTCCCAGTTGCTTTTCTCTAGAGGCAGTCAGTGGCACTTGTCTCTACACCTAGAAGCCTAGGCAGCCATTACAGCAGAGGTTATTTCATGCTATTTTTCCAAATCCCCCCCATAAAAATGCAGAAAATCCCCAATGTTCCACCCAATAAGAGGGAGGCAACAGCTCTGGAAATAAGAAAGCTGCTACAAAAAAAAGAGTCATCCAAGAAGTCCCTCCAAAATAGATAGGATCGAGAATTTATTCAAGATTCTTTTTAGTGCCAAAAAAGACAGGCGACTTGAAACCCATTCTGGTCTCAGCAAATTAAACCATTATGTGAAATATTCAAAGTTCTGGATGATCACAATTCAGTCCATTTCCCCCTTTTGTGAAAAGATAATTGGATGTGCTAGATAAATTTTCAGGATGCATAGTACCACATCAAAATGAAGAGACATTCCAGATGATATCTTGCGCTTCCGGCTAGGAGATAGTCATTATCAGTTCAGAGCACTGCCCTTTGGCCTCATCATAGCCTCCTGGGTGCTCACCAAATACATGGCAGTGGTAGCAGCTCACCTAAGACTGCTAGGATTCTGAGTGTTTCTGTATCTAGACACCTGGTTTCTGACTTCTGTAACTAGACATCTACTTCTACAAGCAATGAACTATTTGCTCCAGTTGTGTCATCATCTGAGCATCTCAGTCAACTACAAGACACAACTCACTCCAACCCAGAACCTTGAGTTCATAGGTGCTCATCTAGACACAGTCAGTCAGATAGTGTCTATTCCTCTAATAAAAGTACAAACCCTCAGATCCTAGGTGAGGGAAGTGATCTCACATTCCTGTCCTCCAGCACAGCTAGTCTTGCAAGCCTTAGGATCTATGGTAGCAGAACTCTAGTTCCATTGGCCAAATTTTATATGCATATTCTACAGTAGACTCTTGTCAGTTCAGTGGTCTGTTTTCAACAGTCCTTGTACACTCCAGTTAGAATTACACAAGTTTGCAAGGAATACGGTGGATCCATTCCAATGAAGTTTCTCAAGGCTGTCCATTTGTTTTACTCTACCGGTAACCACAGTAACCATGGATGCCTCCCATCTGGGTTGGTGGAGGCATCTCTTGGGAAGGACAGTCCAAGGTACATGGTTCTCTCAAGTGGCCAGTTTGCATATCAGTGTTGTGGAGATGAGAACCATCCCTCTACTATTGAAGTCCAGTCAGACAACATTTCTGTGGTCTGGTACATCAGCAAATAGGGGGGAACCAGGGCTTATCCTCTTTGTCATGAGGCAATGAGGGTGTGGCAATGGTCAATCTCTTCCAGTCGCTTTCTCAATGCAGTGCATATACTGGGGAAGCCAATGTGCTTGGAGGCAAATTAAGCAGGTACATTCTGACGCCTCATGAGTGGTCTCTAAATTTCAAAGTGGCAGAGAGAATTTTCGTTCGATGGGACGAGCCATGTTGCTCCCCGCTACAAAAAGTGCCGCAGGTTCTTTGCCCTGATCCCCCTTGGGAGATGCTCTAGTTTACAGTTGGCTCTCCAGTGTCTTTTATGCTTATCCTCTATTACCTATGCCCCCCATATTTGTACAGAAAGCTTATGAATTGAAGAGCACAGCTATCCTCATTGCACCTTTTTGGTCTCATCATGTATGGTTTCCCTTCCTGAGGCCTCATCTTCTTTATCCGCCCTGTATATTGACACTAGTCCAGACCTCCAGTCTCATCTGATGTGGGTAGCTCATCTGGACATAACAGTCCTCAAATTAATCTCATGATTTCTTCAGTTCCATTAATGGCTAGACAGACCAGGTTTTCCTCCCTGGTCAAGCATATCCTCTTGTCCACTCAAAAGACTTTTACTAGGAAGGTTTACAGAAGTAAATGGAAGAGATTTTCTGTTTGGGCCCTCCAGTGAGATTTGGTGCCTTTTTCCACCCCAGTCTCCACAGTCTTAGATTTTTTTAGCATCCCTTTTCAAAGAGGGGGCTAATTTCTGTTAACATCAAAGTCCAGCTGACCACTATTCCTAATTTTCATTCCATCAAAAATCACATTTTTTTGGTTTCTTCTAAGTTTTGCAAAACCTTTCTGAAAGGCATCCTTTTACTTAAGACCCCAATCAATGATCCTATTCCTCCATGGGACTTTACCTTACTTCAGAGTTTGATTCAAAGTCCATTTGAACCTTCCACCAAATCAGACCTAAATCTTATGTCCTGGAAGACTTTTTTCCTAGTTCTCATTATATCAGCTACATGAGTATCTGAGCTTCAGGCCCTTTCTTCCAGGTCTCCATACTTTATCTTTCATAAGGATAGAGTGCCATTATGTACTAACCCTTCCCTTTTACCTAAGGGTATTCTGAGTCTAACATTAGTCAAGTCATTAACCTCCCAGTGTTTTTCCTATAATTTTCCAATAAAGGTGAATACATACTGCATCTTTTAGATGTACATAGGCAACTTCATTTTTATGTGCATAGAACCAAAGGTTTCAGAAAATCTGACCGATTGTTTGTATTCTTTCCTCATAAAAGATTGGGCATGGCAGTTTCCAAAATGACTCTAGCCAAATTGTTTACTGATTGCATAATCTTTGTCTATAAACAGAGAGGTTTGTCTTAAGCTGCCAAGAGCACATTCAATGAGGTCTATGGCGACCTCTTCAGATTTTTGTTCAAGAGCTTTGATAGATGACATTTGTACAGCTGCCACCTGGTCCAGTGCTTAGTCCTTCATTGCTCATTATAAATTGGATTTGATTTCTAGGATCAGAGCAGCTTTTGGCTCCACAGTACTCTGAAATATCCTTCCATAAGTATCACCCAGGGTTAATCTAGCTGGTGACTCTGTCCCATCAGTCGAGGAACAAATGAAAATGGCAGCATCGGATACAAAAGTTATGTCATCATCTTCTTTCGGCTGTTCCCGTTAGGGGTGGTCACAGTGGATCATCTGTTTCCATTTCTTCCTGTCCTCTGCATCTTACTCTGTCACACCAACCACCTGCATGTCCTCTCTCACCACATCCATAAACCTTATCTTAGGCCTTTCTCTTTTCCTGTTACCTGGCAACTTCATCCTTAGCATCTTTTTCCCAATATACTCAGCATCCCTCCTCAGCACATGTCCAAACCAATGTAATCTTGCCTCTCTGGCTTTGTCTCCAAACCTTCCACCCTGGGCTGACCCTCTAATATACTTATTCCTAATCCTATCCACCCTCGTCACACCCAGTGCAAATCTTTACATCTTTAACTCTGCCACATCCACCTCTAACTCCTGCCTTTTTGTCAATGCCACTGCCTACAACCCATATAACATAGCTGGTCTCACTACCCTCTTGTAGACCTTTCCTTTCATTCTTACTGGTACTCATCTGTCACAAATTACTCCTGGCACTCTTCTCCACCCAATCCATCATACAAACATTATGTACTCATCATAAAGATGCATCTGTGTTGTCCAATTTCATTCCTCCTCAACTTCCTGCCCTCTTTACCCCCTTCATTCCTTCCTGGAGGACACCTTGTTTGAGCCCCAGTTTTATCTCTGCTGGTTCTTCTCAACTGATTCTATATAGAACAAACCGTTGTTACTGGGGTCAGCAAATTTGATCTGAGGTGTATTAGGTTAGTGGGGCATTATGAGTAACGGAGGAGCTCAATCTCTGAATGTAATAATGGCTGAGCCAGATATGAGACCCATCAGTTGAGGAAGAATGAAAATGGACACTACAGATGCATCATTATGGTGAGTACATAACTTTTGTTTTTCAGGACTGTATTTATGTCATTGTTCTTGTTCATGTATATAGTGCTTGTACAGTTGTTATTATTATTTGGCCTGGATCTTGGTTGAAAATGGTTCAGTGTTTAGGACTAGTTCATTTACCTGGTTAACCAAAATAAGTAAGTAAATAATTAAAAGGAATCTAGTAAAACAGATTTTTTTTCCTTATTTGATGATTTTGAGTATATTCTTCTGGAATGTTAGTGGTTTGACAAACCCCATCAAGTGAACCAGAATATTTACTTTTGTTAAGAGACACATACAGTATCGGGTATACCTCCAACACACTCACTTGTTAATTAGCATAGAAAAGATATTAAAACTGAACTACATGAGGTATCTAGTAGGAGGGGGTGAAGCCATACTGTTTAAACACATTTTTTTATATAAGTTAAGAATGCAGCTGCTCATGGACACTGGAGATGTTCTTCACATTTCACTATTGCAGTCATCACCTGTGGGTTATCCCTGCTGTGGTAGCCCTCGGCCGGCCCGAATACCAGAGTCAATGTTTTTCTGCTTCAGCTGCTGTCACCTGTAGTCTGACGTCAGGTCGTCAGTGCTATAAAGCAAGGCAGCCGACGCCATTACATCAGTCTTTCTTGCCGTGGAGCTTGTAGCAGAAGCAATTCACAAGTGTGCCAGTCGGTCGCTACCAGAGTTTGAATTACAGCTGAAAGCGTCTAAAGCTAAGTACCCCGTTGGGGATCCTTTTTTCTTGCACTAACTGATGTTCAAAAAAGTTTACAATTATCTCGCCTGTGGAAAGCAGATCCCACACCGAGACTTCCATTCATACTGCGTCACTTGTTTAGGCCCAGACCATGACATTCCCTGTTGCTGGTTCTGTGCCCTTTTTAACACAAGATCTATTTGCCGTAGAGCTGTTATTGTAGACAGGTATTTTCGTCTTCCGTCTTTGCATTCAGAAATGGTGTCTGTCAGCCAACAGTCTGTGGACATTCCAAAAAAATGCAGGGATAAAGATAGAAACAGACCACACAAGGCTAAGCCTTCTGATGACTCTACCACTAAGCAGGTCATTAGTTCTCTTGAATTCAGTGAGACGCTTTCGCAGCCCCTGATGTTCGATTCGATATCTACATAAGCCTCTACCAAGACCCTTTCGGAGTCCGGTATGCTGCAGAAATCTTCTTCATCTTCTGAGCCTTTGGCTATTTCTGCCTCAGTTGGGTCCAGAGCTGTGAAGCAGGCACCGGCTTCTGAGGAGGCCGCTTGCACTACTGAATCTAGACAAAAGCCGACGTCTTCTCATCTGACTACCGTTTCTCTCAGACAGATGGATACTCGTAGGCCTAGAAGCCAGGCCAGTCCTAGAAAATCTGCCTCTAGCCACCATCATGCTTCTGCTCCACCACCCCAAGCACAAATGCTTAAAATAGTGGAGGATCTCATCTCCCTTATCAGGGGGAGTCAGGCCACAACTTCTAAAAAGAAAAGACACCCTTCTCCTAAAATTATGACTGAACAGGATTCTGAATAATCTGATTATTCAGATTTTGAAATGAAACAACAACCTCTGACTGCTTATGAGGACTCAGATGCAGAAGAATCCATTCCTTCTGCATCCCCACCAGAAGACCTTTCCTTTGGGGAAACCCTTCACACCCTCAGGGAACATTTCCAATGGGAATCTCAGGATTTCTCCCAGTCTAAGAAAACACTAAGAGATTTTCTGGACCTTCCCCAGCACAGACCCCTGGCCATCACCCCTATTTGGTGGATGATGTTTTCCATGAATCCAGCTTAGCCATGACGCCCTCCCACCTGTTCCCAGTAAACCTGACAGGTATTACAGAGTACTAGATTCTCACAAATACATGTACAGAAATCCTGCTGCAAACCCAGAGGTCATTACACAGGGTCCTAAAGGAGCTAAGACTAGTTCTGCCTAGAATTCTATTCCTTCTGACAAGGATTCCAGAGCTCTGGACAGATGTGGTAAAAAAGTATACACCTCTGCAACCTTAGCTGTCAGAGCACTCAACTGTCAGTTACATATGTTAAAATATCAACACTTTGGAACTATTAAAACAAAATATTTCAACCTTTCCTGACTGTGCCTATTCGAAAGAGTTAGCAGATTTAATGTACTCTACTTGCCAAGTGGCCAAACACTCATTATACTGTGAATATGATGCCCTAGAAGCCTCAAGCAGGGCAGCAGTGTCAGGATCTGTCATTAGGAGACATGCATGGTGGAAGGAACAACCTCTCCCTGATCATGTCAAGTCTAAATTAATTGATGCACCCCTGGATAAGGATCGCTTGTTTGGAGTATAAGCAGAAGAGGTGCTTAAAAAGATGGAAGACAAAGCAAAGTCTATGCAAACAGTAGAATATTTTTTTCAGGTTCAACCTCCCAGGTTCATCAGGAAATTTCCCCTCTAAGCACTGGTCCTTCCATGCACCTAGCAGACAGGGTCAAGGTAAGCCCCGCAGGGACAGACCACCTAGGCCCCTATCCCAGGGGCAGCAGAGAACCAAACAGTGGACTACTACTGCCCCAAAGGCAGGGAGTTCTAAGCCATCCTTCTCTGCCAAACACTCTCAATGACTCTTTCTCCCCCCTGCCCTCCTTTCACTCACCAAAAGCTAGGAGGAAGGCTTTCCCTCTGCAAAGAAAATTGGCTTTCTGTAACAAAGGACCAATGGGTCTTAAAGATCATTTTTCAAGGATACAAATTTTTGGACCAATGGGTCTTAAAGATAATTTTTCAGGGATACAAATTTTCTTTCAACGAACTCCCGATTCCAAGAGGGCAGCCAGACTTACCTCCAAATCAGTGGCCAGAGGCATTGAAACAGGTCCAAACACTCATATCCCAGGGGACAGTAGAACCTGTCCCCTCAGACCAAACAGGCAAAGGCTTTTATTCCAGACTATTCTTTGTTCCCAGAAAAGAGGGCACTTGGCACCCCATCCTGGATCTTATCCATTCTGAACATCTCCCTGGTGGCCCCCAAATTCAGAATGTTAACTTTGCAGTAGCTGCTGCCTATGCTAACAAAAAATGCCTGGCTAGTGACCCTATACCTAAAAGATACCTACCTCCACATCCCCGTAAGGGAATCCTGCAAGACATTCCTGCACTTCAGTGCAGGCTCACAACACTTTCATTTCTCTGCACTACCCTTTGGCTTATCTACTGCACCCAGAGTTTTCAACAAATGCTTATTCCCAGCCATAGCATTTTCAGGAGGAGAAATATACAGATTTACCCTTATCTGGATGACTGTCTCATTCAGGCAGAGTGCAAAGAAAAGCTGCTCCAGGACCATCTCTTTGTCAAAACCCTCCTAACTTCCATAGGGTCCACCATCAACAAGAAGAAATGAAAGGAAACAGCCTCCAGAGAGATCATTGTCTTGGGAGCACTGCTGGACTCAGCATCCCAGATGGCCTTCCTATCCCCAGAAAAGCAGAGCTTCCTGCCTCTCTACTTTACCCAGCTGGATTCCAGAAGTCACCTCACTGCAAGAAAGTTCCTGAAAACCTTGGGGTGCATGGCATCTTGCATCCTTCTAATTCCTCTGGCCAGGCTTCACATGAGGAAACTACAGTGGCATCTAAAGAACCTTTTGTGTCAGCACTCTCAGCCTCTAGAGACCTCTCTTCCTCTGATCCCCTGTACAAGAGCTGAGTTTCTCTGGTGGGCAAGGGCCTGTACCAAGAACAAGAGTCTTCCCTTCATCCTCCGCCCTACCAGGCAGACCATCACCTCCGATGCCTCAGACATTGCATGGGGCAGTCAGCAAGCAGGCAGGGGCACCCAAAGTCTTTGGGATGCCCGGCACTTTCCCTTACACATCTGTCAGAAGGACATGATGGCAGTACAAAAGGCTACGGCATCCTTCAAACCCCAACTCAGGCCAGGGGTTCTCCTTATCAAAACAGATAACACCACAGTAATGTGGTATATCAACAAACGGGGAGGGACCCTATCTTACCCTCTGTGCAGTCTTGCCATGAACCTCTGGCTTGACAGCCTCCTCCATGGGATTTCACCTAATTGCCCAATACCTACCAGGGATCAACAACACCCTGGCAGACCACCTAAGCAAAAACTTACTGGACCTCCACGAATGGCAGCTCCACAGAAAAATCTTTTTGCAAGTCATTCAGGAGTGGATCTCTTTGCTTTGCACCTCAACTACCAGTTGAAAAAATACTGTACCAGTGAGTATCACCACCTAGCGTGGAAGGTGGATGCCTTGACCTTCCCCTGGAACTCCGTCTTATAGGTTCATAGATTCATACTAGGCTATCTGCCCTAGGGTATTTATAAGCCTAGCCAGAGTGTGTTTGGCTTTCGCCACCCATTTTAAATTAATTTTGCTGTGCCCTTTTTCGAGGTTAGTATACTGTGCCTGTGTCTAACAGTGACACAGAAGTGATACCCGGGGTAAACCTATGATCTCTCATCCACTCATCAAGATTCCTCTTGAAGAGAGTCACTGAGGGACTCTGCCTAACCCGGACTGGGATTTTATTCCAGAGTGAAGGGAGCCTCTGGGTTATGAATCTGTCCCTCCAGCATGTCCTATTTATTTCAGTGCTGAGGTTCAAGTCTCTCGAGCGTGTAGCTTGATGGGATTTGGATTTTCTGAGGTGCAGTATGTCCATTAATTCCGGGTTGGACATGGCTTTATACATCAGGCACAGATCACCTCTGAGCCGGCGGTATGCCACTGAGTAGAGCTGGAGTTTGTTTAACCGGTCAGCATATGGCATCTGTTTGAGCCCTTTGATCCTCTTGGTGAGGTACTTTTGGGATCTTTCAAGTTGCTGCAGGTGTCTGGTAAGGTACATCCCAATAGGGGCATTGTACTCAATTATGGGCCTGATGAGGGATGAGTAAAGAGGCACGATGACCTCCCCTGATATAGATGTGAATCCCTTCATGATTAGGTGGGCTAAATAAAATATTTTTCTAACCACTTTGGCCACGTGGTTGTCAAATGAGAGATTGCTATCAACTTGGGTCCCCAGGTCCCTAATTACTTCTTCCAGATTAATGGATTACCACCTATGTGGTAATTTGTGGGCACTTTGTTTTTGCCAAAGGGGATGACTATACACTTTTTGGCGTTTAGCTTGAGGCCATGGCTCTGGCACCAGTTGTCTGTTTCTATGAGGCCCTTTTGGAGGATGCTTTTGTTGGCTGGAGAGTCGATTATGGCACCCAGTTTGCAGTCATCTGCGAACTTGGTCAACCACAGTCCTTCTGTGTTGGCCTGTACCGCCGAGAAATATATACCGAACAAGAGAGGTCCCAGGACTGAGCCTTGTGGGACGCCACTTGTAACTGGTTTGGAGTCTGACATGGCTCCAGAAATTCTAACCATGTGGGTTCTGTCCTTGAGCCAGTTTGCAACCCATCTAGTGACATAGGGGTTTATATTTAAGCTGGTGAGCTTATCTATAATGCCCGAGTGGGGTATTGTATCGAAGGCTTTTGCAAGGTCCAGGTAGGCTGTGTGGACCACCATCCCTTTGTCAATGGCCTTGGTGACTGTTTCAAAGAAATAAACCAGGTTTAAGAGGCAGGATCTGCCCTTAACAAGTATTGTATCGAAGGCTTTTGCGAGGTCCAGGTAGGCTGTGTGGACCACCTTCCCTTTGTCAATGGCCTTGGTGACTGTTTCAAAGAAATAAACCAGGTTTAAGTGGCAGGATCTGCCCTTAACAAAGCCAAACTGGGTAGGATCCAGTGTCTGTAGGTCCCCAGTATCTTTATTTATGAGGTCCATGATGATCCTTTCCATAGCTTTGCAGACCAAGCTAGTCAGGCTTATGGGGCGATAGTTTCCAGGATCCGTTGAGGCACCACCTTTGTGGAGAGGGACCACTGTTGCTGTACGCCACTCTTTGGGTACATATCCTGTAGTTCATAGGTTCATAGGTTCATACTAGGTTATCTGCCCGAGGGCATTTACAAGCCTAGCCCATAGTTTTGTGGCTTACGCCACCCCTTTAGTATGGGGAACTATACCCATTATTTTGCTGTGCCTAGTAAGGCTGAGATTGAACAGTAGTTTTATGTTTGGGTTTAGCTCTTCTTGGAGTTCATGTAGGACGCAGCCTGGGACACCGTCTGGTCCCATTGATGCTGTGTTTTTTGCTTTGCAGAGGGCAGCTCTTACCTGAGCATCTGAGATGTCAGGGGGGCAGCACTCTGCTGGGATAGATATTTGCCCTTTTGGTGGGGAGGGGTGGAGAAGTTTGCACTGAACCTGTCAGCTAGGATGTTGGCAATGTCTGTGGGTTTGGTGTATTTTTTGTCATTTTGGACTAATTCTGAACATATCTGGGAATTCCCACCCAGGTTCCTAACATAACTAAAGAAAGCCTTGTGATTATCCTTAGTGTCCTGTGCAATTTTTCTCTCGAAGCTGGCATTAGACGATTTTATGAGTGCCCGTAGTTTTTTGCCAATACTGATCAGAGATGCCTTCCCTTTTTGGGATTTTGCTTTATCATGTAGTAGCTTCCTCCTCTATTGTATAGTTTGTTTATGGCTAGGGTCCACCAGACAGGACGTCTGCCTTTGAAGGATTGGGTCTTGGTTTTATTTGGGATTTCATGATCCATGCATTCCTGAAGGTGTTCATAGAATCCGTTTATAAAGGATTCTGCGGTCTGGGCCGTATTTTCCACAGGCCCGGAGGCTTTGAAGGATTCCACCTCGGTTTTGAGGAGTGTAAAATTTGCTTTAGAGAAGTTTTTCACTGTGGTTTTCAGGGCAGGGGGAGGAGTTGGGATGTGAATATCCAGCGAGATTAGTTTATGGTCTGATCTTACCAGTGAGGGATACACTTCTGGTCTGGAGCATAGAGTCCACATGTTGGTGATGATCAGGTCCAGTATGTTTTCCCCTCTTGTGGGAGTGGTAACAAGTTGTTCCATAGCATTTGAGTATATAAATTCTAGAAACCTTTGGGCTAGGGTGTTGGAGCTAGAGTAACGCTCCCAGTCTATGTTTGGGTAGTTGAAGTTCCCCAGTATAATGGTGTTTGGAGAGACCTTCATATTTTCCAGTGTTCTCAGGAAGGCCGAGTGGGGTTCTTGGGTTTGGGAGGGTGGTCTATAGCAGGCTATAAACTGGAAGGCAGTTTTACCCACTGTTAGTTGCACATGGATAGTCTCTGATGCTTCGTGCTATGCCACCAACCTGGAGGTGTGGGTATCTTTGACGAATATTGATACTCCCCCTCCTTTTGTGGTTTGGTCCAGGTTTTGGGGCCGAAAAGCATGGTATGAGGTATAACCTGGTAGTGCTGGGGTGCTCTCGGGAGCCTTGAACCAGGTTTCTGTTACTGCACAGATATCGATGTTCTCCATGCTAAGGAGAGTTTCGAGTGCATGCATCTTGAGGTTTAGACTTCTGGCGTTGAGTAGCATTACTCTTAGTTTCTTATCCCTTGTGATACCTATGGAGGTGGGTTTGTCTTTTGAGCCTTGCCTAAAAAAGGCACTATGGGGGTAGCAAGAGCCTTTGCCAATATCCGAAAGCCCAGGGGTGACAGGTGCAAGCCATCCCTAGCGAAGCATCGTGGCTTGTCGAGCATGTCATCCCAGGCTGACAGGCATTGGATCCCCTTTGAATGACACCAATACTTAAGCCAATTGTTGAAATTGATCATTTTGTCTTCATATTGTGGCATCATTCTTGGTGAGGGTAAGATGCTACTCAAGGTCAGGGTCATACCGGCCTGGGCTACATGCTCAGAGAGCTCCTCTGTGTCTCTTTTCATGTAGTCCAGGGAGGTACGTCTCAGGTCATTCACACCAGCATGAACAATAACTGAGTCATATTTGTACTTGCCTTGGAGTGACCTGAGTGCTTGTATTATGTGGCGGATCCTATACGCATTCCCTCCTCTGCCTCTTATTCCCAAGGTACTGATCAAGCTAAGGGAGGAGAGACCAAAGGCCATCCTCATTGCTCCAGATTGGCCCAGATAGTATTGGTACTCCTAACTGCGCAGCCTGACATTACAGCCTCCCAGGCAGCTTCCCCTGATCTCAGACCTCTTGACCCAGGTGGGTGGGGAAATGCTGCACAAAGACTTTCAGACTCTCAAACTCTCAGCATGGCTAATACTTTAAAAAGCAAACAAAGGCCCCTGTTAAGGAAACAGATCCTAGACATTATCACAGAGGCCAGAAGGCCCAGCATCAGAAAATCTTAGAGGGAAATGGAAAAGATTCTGTTCCTGGAGCCAGTCTGGAGGGGGCAGTACCTCACAACCTTCCATCCCTCTTATCCTGGGCTACCTAGCCGAGTACTATATAGTGGTCTCTCCTTCTCTTCTATTAAAATCCATGCCTCAGCCATTTCAGCTCATTTCAATACAGACCAGCCCCTCTTTTCACATCCTTTGATTAAACAATTTCTCAGAGGGGCTTCTAATATCAGACCTCCCAGAAGGCCACCCATGCCAGCGTGGGACCTGAATGTTTTAGAAAAACTAAAATTACCACCAGTTGAACCTGCTGCTTCAGCAGAATTTAGATACCTCTCCTGGAAGACTGCTTTACTACTAGCTATCACCTCAGCCAGAAGGATTTGAGAACTTCAGGCACTCATGGCCGTTGGGCCCTTCATCATATTCCATGCAGACAGTGTCTCCCTGAGGACTAACCCCTCCTTTATGCCTATGGTGTTATTTGATGTGACCCTCAACCAGGCCATACATCTACCCACCTTCTTTCCTAACCCTCAGAACAAGGGGGAAAGAATTTTGCACTCACTAGATGTGCACAGACAGCTCAGATACTACCTAGACCATACAAAACCCTTCAGAAAAACAGACCAGCTTCTTGTCAGCTTTGCCCCAGGGGCAGAGGGTAAGCCCATTTCCAAGCAAACCATTTCCTAATGGATATCACATTATATACATTTCTGCTACAGACTACATGGGAAACCTCCCCCTAAGTCTAGTCATACCCATTCCACTAGGGCAGTCTCCACTTCCACAGCATTCCTTAGAGGAGTTCCCACCAGGGACATCTTGGAAGCTACCACCTGGACCTCTGTCCATACCTTTACAAAGCATTACCACCTAACTCTTTTCTCTAAGGCTAGGGCAGGGTTTGCCTCTGCAGTTCTGCAGGGCATGCTGACCCATGCCTAGGTCTCTAACTAATCCTTCCACCCCTCTCCTCAGCTTTGGGAATCCTCCCACAGGTGATGACTCCAACAGTGAAACACGAAGAACATAGTACATTTGTGTACACTTACCATAAATATAGATGTTCAAGTGTATTCACTGTTGCAGTCCTTTGTTCCCCTCATATCCTCTTTCCCTAGGGGGACATAAGCTTCTCATGGTGGCTTTTAGCCACCAGGACCACTTTACCATATTTCTTTGTGCTTCTGACGGTTAGGGCAAGCAAAACTGATGTAATGGCATTGGCTGCCTTGCTTTATAGCACTGACCACCTGATGTCAGACTACAGGCGACAGCAGCCGATGCAGAAAAACATTGACTCTGGTATTCAGGCCGGCTGATGGCTACCACAGCAGGGATAACCCCCAGGTGATGACTGTAACAATGAATACACTCGAACATCTACATTTATGGTAAGTGTACACAACTGTACTTTCTCAAAGGTGCACTTTCATGTCTCTTTGCTTGCCTCCTGTGTCTCTATAGTACAGTGGAACCAGAAAAAAGAATGAATTAGGGTGTTGAACCTGAGGCTGTTAGACTTGCTACAGGCCATTCAGGAGATTATACATAAGAATATAACAGTCTAAGGTGGAACTATCCTTCCTAGGTAGAAAAACAGAATTTTTTTCTTTAATGTCCTTAAAAATATTTTGAAAGTTACCAGAGAGCTCAAAATTTTCAACCCTAAAATAATGATAGAGAAAGTTGACATGCCAAGCTTTAAGCTTAGAGTTAATATGGCCAAAGTATGTACAAGAATTCTAGAGAAAATAACAGAGGGGAATAGACAGTCTAATTCCCTTACATATAAAGGAACCGGAAACACTGACATTTATAAAAGGGACATGCAAGTATTTCCAAATAAAATTAATTTGCTGTCTTTGACTTAGGATCAGACACTTGGATTAATGAAGCCATATTTTAGAGGAGTTTGAAGGAGAATATGTCAGACACATGAACAACATCCAGTTTGGATAACCTGCTTTTAGATGCCTGGGACCTGCTTAAGGGGGAAAGTACTCCGGAAATGACTTCACTGTTAAAGCTGGTGCTGAAAAGTGGTATCATTCCAAACTCTTGGAAGAAGCAGTGCTGTCTTTGTTTCCTAAGGGATCAGTAGATCACATTTTTGTATAAAGTCATAATTATAAGCTTCTTATGATGGAGATGGTGCCTAGTGTTGTGCCCTTATCACATGGATTAATTAAATTAGTTAGTAACTTAGTGTATGTTTATTTGCACGTGACAAATGTTTGACAACTTTATTAAACAACTTGCTGTGATGCAGGGTGCTTGGTCACACGATTCACCTTCATTAGCTATAAGCCTTGATGCAGAAAAGGCAAATGACTGAATTAATTTGCCATATCTGTTTTGAGTCTTAAAAAATTTTGACCCTCCTCCAACAAAAGTGTGCATTTGTTGAAAAGCATTTAAAAAAAGTCCATGGATAGCGTAAACATTTTAGAGTATGTTTCAAAAGTATGGTTTATCTCTGATGCAAAGATGTTTCTCACTGAAGGCTTTGTTTTTTTTTTACTGCACTGAAACAGGATCTAAGTTGTTGGATGCATTGAGTCTTGGTGGGGATCTCAAGTTATCGACTAAATCAAAGAACAGGGCCTTAACTGTTAAAGTTGTGCTGTGTTCCTGACTGTAGTCTTTATCTTTATTTACAGCAAAATTATTCAGTTAAATGTTTGAATGCCTGTCTGTCCGCTTTCCTAGAAAGAAGAGAAGAAATTTTTTGGAGATGGAAACCCTTTCTCCAAGATATTCGCCAGAAAGTGTAAGCTACCCAAGTTTCATTTTACCATTGGTGCTATATGCTTTTATTCCCAATAGAAAGCTCCCTACCCTTTCCAGAGATATTTTAAAGAGAAAAAATGTAATAATATCCTCTATGTGGCAAGACAGAAAAAAATAAGATTTCTTCAAATAAGTCGTCTTTTGCAAGGAATGGGAGGTCTAAGCTCATGTGACATTAAATTGCACTTTAACATGGCTCAAATTAAACATACTTATCTTTGTCTGTAGGATTGTTACCCTTCCAGGTAGAAAGAAAAAATCAGCAAGCAGCTAGATTTCAGAAAAAGCTATTTTGAAAGACATTCTTTCTATGGTGAATTCATTTGCAGAGCTTAGCTTACTCTCTTACCTTAGAAAACAGTGTCCAATGGTCAATGTCTGAACTACATTATCAAGACTGGGCAGAGAAGTTTCTTCCTCTAAACTTTCAGAGAGAGAACTAGGGGGTTAATTGAAGCATTAAGAAGGTGGTGGGGTATATCACCCAGTTACAGATGCTAAGAGCGGCTTGTGGAAGAAGGGGAAATATTAATCCGGCCATCTTTCCAGCAGATGTATAGAGATCTCTTTATGATATAGGAAGCTGATTAGCAGTTTAAAAAAGATGAGTTAGTGTACAGTTACAGCACAGCAGCTTCATATGGAAGTCAGAATTTTGTCAGAGGCTAGAACTGGAACAAAAATGTAAATTAGGTTTTGTTAATTGAATTTACAAGGGAATTATCTTAATTCAGTAATCTGTAGTTTTAAAATTATGGAAAGAAAAATCTCAATACAGAACTAAACTAGTAAATGTTCCTTTTACCTATGTTGGTTGCAAAATCCAGAAAGTTCCAAATGTTCACTTAAAGCCTTCACGAATGTTTACAGTAAATAGCTGCAGCACATTTATCTTGGGTCTACCTGTAGGATGTTGGCTTTGATTGGATTTTGATTAGAGGAGCTGGCTGCATGTGTTCTGGGAGTGCAAATCTTTGTTCATTATAACCATACCTTGCATCTATCCAGATTTTCGCAGAATGTGCAGATTTTTGCCTCAAAATTTCTGTTACTCATAAAATTTTGGGGTTTCTGGCAAATCACTGAGATGGTCTGAGGAAAGAAATTAGTAAATACTATCATACCTTTGAGTTTCAGACTTCATATCCTTTAGTAAATATATTTTAATACATACTCTGCTATTCTACCAACTTTCTAAGTTTATAAAAGCAATATTTAAAATCTGTCCCTATTTTTGGGCCTTTGTCAACCCCATTATGTCAGGCTTTGTCCAGATTTCTTGGGTTAAGAAGTATATAACGGAGAACTGTAAAGTCTAATTGACCATCTCTGACCACAGAAACTTCTGTTATCCTGTCTGTTTCTCTTAGCTGGATATGGTTAAGAGAAAAAAAAATCGGCCAAGTATAAGTTGGTATGTCTTTCACTTGTAATGATAGTATTCAAAAAAAGCCTTAACAGGAAATGTATAAATCACAACAATCCCTGTTTTTGTAAGATATAAACAAATCTGAGAATGCATTCACTATAGACAAAAGTAGGCATCTGAGAATGCATTAGCTGTAAACAAAAGTAGATAGACAATTGTAAATAAAATGATCCCTAGACTCTGATATGTGGATGGTGTTTATTACTAACAATATTGGTGCAAACGTCTCCCTCTTCTTCCCTTTCTCAACAATATACTTACCGTAGTACACCCTCAAATACTTAGAAAGGGTTCAAAAAATACCCAGTAATAGGGATAAACCAAGCCAGTATCAAACAGCGTTATTCTTGTTTAGTATTTTTGTCACAAAAATCATGAAATAGAGATGTCATCAGAACAGGAACAACAGAAAAAACAGTCGCTATCAGCTGAACGAAAAATTAAAATCTCGAGCGCAGGAAATGCAAAAATGCCGGATATCGATGTGTGTTTTGTGAGATCACAAAACAGCGAAGATCAAGAAATTTGCCCTTTCCCCACTGTAGTGCAATCTTGGAGTTGGTGTGTATAATTAGTGGGGTGTGTGGGGGGCATAGCCCCCCACAATAAAGGTTTCGCTATTATGCATTTTCGATGTTTCCAGCGCTTGAGATTTTAATTTTTCATTGTTATGATATAGACCCCAGAAAAAAATACACAGAAACAATTTAAGAATTGATGACAGGATTTTCATCAATTAAAGGTAAAAATAGCTTAAACCATTGAACATAAACATGCATAAACTACTATTTCTTCTTACCCCAAGAGGCATGACTTTAAAACCCTACAAAACCTAGTGTTTTTTTTTTTAAGACCAGGGAAAAGAATGACATTTAAAAAAGGTTGTCAGTTTAATTCCTTTTTTAATATGGCATAATATTTGCCATCCCTGAAACTGTGAAGAATCTGATCTAAAGCAGAAAAAAGGGCATTTTGTGAGAAGAGCAGGTTAGAATGTGTTTAAATAGAACGTTATTCATATAAACTTAAATAAATACAGAAAGATCTCTTTTATGAACAGCATAAGTAGATAGATACATATATACATTGGATATAAAAAGTGTACACACCCCTGTTAAAATATGAGTTTTTTGTGATATAAAAATGTGAGACCACAATAAGCCATTTCAAAACTTTTCCCACCTTTAATGTGATCTATAAACCTGTACAATTCAATGGAAAAACAAACAAATCTGTTAGGGGAAAATATAAAAAATGTACAATAAGCTGGTTGCATAAGTGTGCACACCCTTAAACTAATATTTTGTTGAAGCACCTTTTGATTTAATTACAACATTCAGTCTTCCTAGGTACATACCTGCCATCAATTAAAGAGACTCTGATTAACCCCAAATAAAGTTAAGCTGCCCTAGTTGTATTTTCCTGACATTTACTCAGTTAACTGCTACAGCAAAAGCCAGTGTTCACAGAAAGCTTACAAAGCATCAAAGGGATCTCATTGTTGAAAGGTATCAGTCAGGAGAAGGGTACAAAAAAATGTCCACAGCATTGGATATACCATGGAACACAGTGAAGACAGTCATCAAAAAGTGGAGAAAATATGGGACAACAGTGACATTACAAAGAACTGGACATCCCTCCAAAATTCATGAAAATACAAAAAGAAAACTGGTCAGGGAGGCTGTCAAGAGGCCTACAGGAACACTGAAGGGGCTGCAGGAATTTCTGGCAAGTACTGGTTGTGTACTATATGTGACAACAATCTCCCATATTCTCCATATGTCTGAATTATGGGATAGGGTTGCAAGACACTATCCTTCAGCATAAAAACAATGGCTATCTCTCCTCTGCTACTTTCCTAGACCTATCTAAAGCATTTGACATAGTCCCACACAAACAACTTATCTCTGTCCTCAATAACCTATCCTCCTCACAATCAGTCACCAACTGGTTTCAGAGTTGCCTGTCTGATTGCCAACAATCCATTGTATGGCAGAATGACATATCACCCCAACTACCTTTCTCCATAGGGGTTCCCCAAGGATCCATCCTTGGACCCCTACTCTTCTCTGTTTACACCAATAATCTAGCCTCTGCCACCAAACATGGCACACTCATACAATACGCAGATGACTCGGCCATCATCTGCTCAGCCCAGTCCCTACCCATACTGCAAAAAGTCACACAGGAAGCCTTTTCCTCTGTTGAAACATGGTTATCCGATGCCCAATTAATACTCAACCCAAACAAAACTAAACTAGTCATCTTCCAACCCACCAAACATACTCAAAACAACTCTCACTTTAACATCACAGCAAAAGACAACACCACTATATACCCAACTGAACACACCAAATTTCTAGGAGTGGAAATAGACATTAAACTAAAATTTGACATTCACATATCCATGACCATAAAAAAAGTCCACAAAAAACTAGAAGCGTTATACAGAAATAAGCAATTTCTCACCAAAGCAGCAAAGATTTCAATAGCAAATTCCCACCTTATCTCCACCCTACTTTATGCCTCTCCAATATATACCAACCTAAGGTAATGTGATCTAAACAAGCTAGAGACCTGCTACAACAAAATCGCCAAATTCGCCACAGGGGCATCCTACCGTAGTCACCACTGTCTCTCACTTGCTGAACTGGGCTGGCTTGAACTCCCTCACCTCCTTTAGTGGTATCAACTCTCACTCACCCACAAACTAGTAAACCATCCACTAAATGTCCCATCCCTCCAGAATCTACACCAACCCTATCGCACCACCAGACCACTAAGATCCAGCAACAAAAATCACTTGCAGATCACTAAAGCCAATAACTCTGCTGGTGAAGCACTATTCTCTTGCGCCATAGCCAAATTATGGAACTCACTCCCACCCACAATTACCTCCATACCATCATGCACCCACTTCAAAACTTTACTAAAAGCGCACCAAAAAACATGCTGGCTATGCCCTTGCAACTCCCACTCTAATATCATGCACTCCATCCAACCACTACCTTTCTTTCCACTCCACTAACTACCTTGGTTATAGCAAGCTCAGATGCTCATAAGCCTAATACTTATTATACAGCAGGAGCTTAAAAACTCCAAAAAGTGGAAAATGGACTGGTTCAGCAAAGCACGGGCTGTTTATTAAACGTAAGCGCTTTCGGCTAAGGTATTCCTCAGCCTTCTTCAGACTAAAACAGTATATTATATATACAGCAGGAGCTTCTCATTGTAACATTTGTTAATGTCTGTTATGTACTTCACAGATAAAGATTCTAGTTGTCTACTGATGTACTATATTCTTCATCTGTAAATATGTTGTAAGTAATTGCTATGTTAAATTGTTAATCGCTATGTAATCCAATGTAACTACTGTCTGTTTATTTTACTGTTGGAGCTTTTCTCCTCGGGCCACCGCTGAAAATGGACCTACGTCCAGTCGGACACTCCCGGTCAACAATTTTAAATAAATAAATAAATAAATAAAAGACAGAAGCCTTTTCTTACACAGAAAAACATCCAGGCCTGGCTAACAATTGCAAAGCAATATATCACGTCTCAAAAAAGCATGTGGGAAAAGTGTTATGGTCTGATGAGACCAAGGTTGAACTTTTTAGCCACAATTCCAACAGATACGTTTGATGCAAAAACAACACTTCACATCACCAAAAGAACACCATCCCCACGGTGAAGCATGGTGGTGGTAGTATCATGCTTTGGGGTTGCTTTTCTTCAGCTGGAACTGGGGCTTTAGTCATGGTGGAGGGAATTATGAACAGTTCCAAATACCAGTCACTTTTGGCCCAAAACCTTCAGGCGTCTGCTAGAAAGCTGAAGAAGAAGAGGAATTTCACCCTTCAACTCGACAATGACCACAAGCATACATCCAGATCAACAAAAGAATGGCTTCACCAGACGAAAATTAAAGTTTGGAATAGTCCAGGCAGAGTCCAGACTTTGTGGTTGTCTTTAGAATCAGTGGTGATTTTGTTTTCGTAACTAGCTTTGGAGGATTTTATCAGGGATCGCAGCTTCTTACTGAGGCTGACCAGGGATCTCCTCCACTTGTGGGATTTTACTCTCTTTTGCAAGAGTTTCTTCCTTCTGTTGTACAGTTTGTTTATGGCAGGGGACCACCAGATTAGCTTCCTTTTTTTGGAGGATAGCATCTTGGTTCTGTTTGGGATAGCACGATCCATGCACTCATGTAAGTGCTTATAAAGTGCAATTGTGTAGGATTCAGTAGTCGTAACTGTATTGTCCATCTGCATGGGTGTCATAAAGTTCACCACTTCTGTCTTAAGAAGCATGAAGTTGGCTTTGGAGAAATTTTTTTACCATGCTTTCCTTAATGGAGGGTGGAGGCAGGATGTGCATATCTAGGGTAATTAGCTTATGGTCGGATCGGACCAATGAGGCGTGACTTCAGGTGTGGAACACCGGTCACTCATATTGGTAATGACTAGATCTAGGATATTGTTGACCCTGGTGGGGGTGTGGATAAGCTGATCCAGGGCATTGGAGTTTATGAATTCCAGAAAGCGTTGAGCGAAGGAGTTGGTACATGAGTAGTTTTCCCAGTTAATGGTGGGGTAGTTGAAATCTCCCATTATTAGGGTGTTTGGTTGAACCCTAATATTTTACGGTACATCAAGAAAAGAGGAGTGGGAATCCTGGGGCATGGTGGGTGATCTGTAGCAAGCTACAATTTGGATTGCAGTTTTGCGCAGAGTTAGTTGCACTTGGATAACCTCGGCTGCATTATGCTAAGCAACTAGCCTGGAGGTGTGGATATCCTTAATTAATATGGACACACCTCCACCTTTGGTGTTCCAGTCCAGGTTACATGGCCGAAAAGTGTGGTATGAGTTATAGCCTGGTAGTGCAGGGGTGCTCCCTGGAGCCTTGAACCAGGTCTCAGTCACTGCACAGATATCGATGTTCTCCATTTTAGGGAGTGTCTTGAGTGAGTGCATTTTGAGATTTAGACTTCTAGCATTGAGTAGCATCACCCTCAGTTTTTGCTTGCCTGTTCATAGGTTCATAGATTATTACTAGATTAACTGCCCTTGCTAGCCATTTTAAGCCTAGCTAATTATCCCTTGTGAGACTCAAACCCTGTACCTTGTGTTTGTAAGGCAAATACCTTAACCATTAGGCCACCCTCCCAACCCCCAATCATGTTATGGTTATGAATTTGTCATTTGAACCTTGCCTAAAAAAGGCACTATAGGGGCGGCAAGAACCTTAGCCAGTATCCATAATCCCAGGGGTGACAGGTTCAGGCCATCTTTGGCAAATCATCGTGGTCTGTCGACCATGTCATCCCAGGCAGACAGACACTGTATCCCTTTAGAATGGCACCAGAAGCTTAGCCAGTTGTTGAAGTCAATCATTTTGTCCAGTTATCCCGCTCCACAAAGGTGGAGCCACAACGGACCCCAGGAACTATCGCCCTATAAGCCTGACTAGCTTGGTCTGCAAGGCTGTGGAGCGCATCATCACGGAACTCATTAACAAAGACATTGGGAACCTCCAAATCTTGGACCCTACCCAGTTTGGCTTTGTTAAGGGCAGATCATGCCTCCTAAACCTGGTGGACTTCTTTGAGACAGTTACCAAGGCATTAGACGAGGGAAAGGAGGTCCACACAGCCTACTTAGACTTTGCAAAGGCTTTCAACAACATTCCCCATTTTAGTGTTATAGACAAGCTCACCAGCTTGAACATTAACCCCTATGTCACGAGATGGGTTGCCATCTGGCTCATGGATAGAACCCAAATGGTGAGAGTTGCAGGCTCTATGTCCGACTCTAAACCGGTTACAAGTGGTGTCCCCCAGGGCTTAGTCCTAGGACCCCTCCTGTTCGGTATATACTTCTCAGAGGTACAGGCAAGCATAGGAGGACTATGGCTGACCAAGTTCGCAGACGACTGCAAACTAAGGGCCATAATTGATTCCCCATCTGATACAGACACCCTCCAGAAGGGTCTCACTGAGACGGATACCTGGTGTCAAAATCATGGCCTCAAATTAAATGCCAAAAAGTGCATAGTCATCCCCTTTGGAAAAAACAAAGTACCCACGAACATGGTTAGAAAATCCTTCTATGTGGCCCACCTAATCACAAAAGGGTTTGCATCTAGAACAAAAGAGGTTATTGTGCCTCTCTACTCATCGCTCATTAGACCCATCATAGAATACAATGCCCCATTTGGGATGTACCTTACAAGACACCTGCTACAGCTGGAAAGACCACTAAAGTACCTCACCAAGAGGATTACTGGCTTCAAATAGATGCCCTATGCAGCCCGACTCAAGAAACTCCAGCTGTACTCGGTTGCATACCACTTGTGATCTCTGCCTGACATAGAAGGCCATGTCCAACCCAGAATTGATGGACATGCTCCACCTAAAAAAAAAACAAATCCCGGAGAACAACATGCTCTAGAGATATAAACCTCACCACAATGATAAATAGGACATGCTGGAGGAATAAATTCCTGTCCCAGAGGCTCCCCATGCTTTGGAACAGGATTCCAATATATATCAGGCAGAGCCCCTCACTAACACTCTTCAAGAGAAACCTTGACGGGTGGATGGGATTTACCCCGGGGATCACTGCAGTGGCTCTGCTGGACAGTGGCGCAGGGAACTAATGTCTCTGCTGGACAGGGGGCACAGGGAACTAATCTAAGGGGGGTGGCAAAAGCCAACACATTCTGGCTAAGCTTATAAATGCCCTTGGGCAGATAGCCTAGTACTTACCTATGAACCTATAACAAGTGAAAGAGGTGCAACTTCATTCTTAGATAATTTTTTTAAGTAGCCATATCCAGTGTAAAATCAGTTACAACCAGAACACCTTACCAATACTGTTGTCTTTAAAACTGCCACTTGTATCCATGTTGGTCAGGAAGAACAACAACAGGTCCTTTGATGGTAAAAATTAAGAGTATGAGTTAGCCTAACATTAAAGAACGCTTTTCATTTACGTGTTATTTTCATCTAATCATTGTTTTAAACACCTGGTTTTGTTATGACAAATTTAGGTTTATTACTCATAATAGTAAGTAAACCATCATTGCCTATTAATATTCTTCATTTATTTCTAATCACATTACATATATTTCTTTGACAGTGCTATAAGGCATGCACATAGCTAATGAGTTATCACTGTTATCATGTGCGGCATTTACCTGATTTACTTGATTAGATTTATTTTGCAAAACAGAGCTATGTTTTCAATGCCTTTCCAAGATCACCTCACTGACAGTACTGCCAACAAATTCAACAGCGTACCTTCTGTCTATAATCATATCCCTTAGTTCACTCACATCTGTAAAAATAAAAATAAAAATCAGCATCGGATGGTGCTAAATTAGTTAAGCATATCACCTGACTTTTAATCTTATTTTTACTTGCACCTTATGATGAGTGGCAGCATACAGTAGTTATTTGTATATGCTGGTTTACGAAGTATGTTACATGCAAACTTCTTGTTATCAAAGTCAAATGAGCAGTTACATTTAAAAAAAGAAATGCATTTTTTAGAATTTCAGAAAAATCAAGAAAGTTGAAATGCTCAGATCGGAAGGAAAGTTGATACAAAACTGCGATTGCTCCTCATTATAAAAATATATTGTAAATATATTGTCATAAGATACAGCATGCCTTTAAGAACTCTGTATAAAATATTGCCTTCTCATTCACCCAGAATAAGTTTGTAAAAGCTGTGGCAAAACTAGCTCCCATTTCAAACTATAGTTGCATATATAACTTTTTGTTAAAAAGAAAAAAAATGAGTTTTCAAATCTAAATTCAAAATTGTACAGATTGTATGAATGTTTTCTCATAGAATAATGAATATATATTTTGTGCTATCTTTTTTCCTCTTCATTGAATCTTAATCTTCACAGAGCACAGATTGTTCTAAAATGTGTTCCAGTACTGATCCATTCAATGAATTAACACTTAGTAGCAGGATTTACTGTATGATTATCATTGAGCTGATTCTCATAACCCTAGCCCCCTCCTCCAGTAGTGATCACCTCATTGCTAGACAGCTATTTGTTACCTTTTACTTGAATTTAATCACATTTAATTATTTATTGATTTATCATCATACTGACTGAATGGTTGACTGATTAATTACTCTGTATTCGTGACATTTTTTTTTCTAAATTTACTGCAGACCACAAAAAAACATGCTAATCCACTACAGAATATTCTTCTCCAAAATTGCACCTTTGGAAGGTGGGAATAAGATGGCATGATGTCATAAGGTTACTGGACAGGTGCTTAGCATATAGTAACTTGAAACACAAGTTTATTAAACTCGATGGGTAGTGTTCCACTAAAAAAACTAAAGTAAGAACTGCATATGTTAAAATCAGAAGACCTGCTTCATATGGCATGAGAGCATAAATATAGCAAAAAGAAATATTAAACAAGTATTGCACTTGATCTTTACGTACCCGCAGTGATGGTGCTGCAGTAGCGTTTTCGCCTCACAGTAAGACGCTGTCCACTTCGATTCTCAGTTAGAGCGTCTTCTGCGTGGAGACATGCGTGAATGGGTGTACCTGCGTTGAAGATTGTGCGTCAGGGCTGGTAACTCGGCACGTAAAAATCAACTACCAATCATTAGCGGACTGGAGTTCCGCTGTGGCGACCCCTAATTGGGAAAAGCCGAAAGACACAACAACATTGCAATTGATCTTTACGTTATACTTATTTTGCTCTTTAGTTCAGTAGCGTTTGAGTTCTATGATTTGGTTAAGTAAAGTAAGTAGGTGATGAGCTGATAAAAGAAGTTAGGTGACTATATAACTAGAAGATGGTTGTAAAAATATGCTTGCAGTGTTAAGGAGAAAGAGGAGAGTGTGGTAAGGCTGTGTTAGTCACGGTAATGTAGCCCAGTGATAACGAAGCATTGGAGGCTTGCTAGAAGATACCATTTAAACAACTAAAGTACTATGCGGCTTTCACATAATCACCTGCTGGAGATGAGGCTTCAGAAAAAACATATTATTAACATTATATTTGCAAGTTGCAACAGTTAGTTGACACTCATGCAAGCACTGACATACTCATTGGTGCAGTTACAGCACTTGAAATTACATCACCAATAAACAGTGTTTGCAGCAGAAAGAATATAGCATTTTAAAAAGGTTTTGCTGAGAATTTGTACTTGGTTAATGAAACTACATTTCAATCAAATTGTGCAAGTATGCAAGACTTGTTTATTTATTAAGTGCACATGCAGTTATCCTTTGGGGACCATTTGTTACAAACTGCTGTGGCTAATGTTACTACTTGAAAACAACATCACTTTGGTGACAAATATATATTATACAAACATACATTTCAGTGTTAACTTGAAATATACATATTGTATGATGGAAGAGTCTTCCCTCCGTTTAATAGTTCAGCATTCATGCATAGAAGCCTTGCCTTTTCAATAGCCATTGTATTTTGGCCTTAATTGTTTGTTAATTTATTGGAAGTTTATAGAAGGGCAGCATCAATTAGTTTTGTGTGCCATATAAATATGTTTTCATTTTTAATGTTTCCCCTAAAGCTCAGAAGGTGTGACTTGATTTCACTTTGGGGCCTTTTGAACACCTTGGCAGGTCAGATTGTGTTCATGGATGTGTTGGGGGGTGGGGGCATATGACAGAAATTCAATGGGCACATGCTATCTGTAATAAATACCTTTATCCTGTGTCCTTTCAAAAACATTTAACTGGTTAGAATTTAAAGAGTACAGAACAGTGGTCTACTCTGGTATGGCAGGCAAAAGCTTATATACTCAAATAGATCTATAACAGTGTATGGAATGAATCTTACTTTGCTTCATTCATTTGGCTAGACATGGAAGACTTTTCCTCCCTTAGTCACTGATGAGCAATCCCTCAAAAAGGCTCTGAAAGAATATATACCTAGTTGTTGGCTGTGTAATTATCGGATCACTAAAGTTACTGCCTATGCACTTTGTGTTCCGTAATGGCTGTAAGCATATGTGTACTACTTTATTTGTTTATGTTTCTATATATTTTTTAAATTGTTGTAAATAGTCTTTAATCAGTATGAGTATGACAGAATTCTGACAAAGTTGTTCCCTCCAAATCCATTGAAAATTGCTTATTGCAAAGTGGAAATCACCTTCTTCTTTTCATCAGATCGTATATTCCCAGATGTTCTGTGCTACTGGATTGTATTTATAGTCATCTTACGTCATCAGTGAATAATCTTCATACTTTTCTTCATCTCCTCGACGAGTTGTGATTTTCAAAGAATGTATGCTTTTATTATTTGTGTTATTATATATTTTATATTTGCACAATGAAATGCTATTGATACAATGTTATTTTATAGTTGGTTGCATTTACACCCTGATGCTTTTCTTCTGGTCTTCTCCGAAAATCTAAAATATCTTCTGTGGTCAGCAACTGCAGTCAGTTAATTAAATAGTTTTGTATATGTGACAAAAATGATCTCAGTAGTTCAAGCTTATGCCTTATAATAAATATATCTAATTGAAAGTTTTTCATTTTCACCTGTTTGTAGTGACATAAAAACTGTTTCATACCATTCAACACAGGGACTGTCACTGAGATATCTTTGGGTTATTTGATTTATACACCGTAGTATTCCATCTTTCCTTATTGTACTACCCATTCTAAAGCACCAGACCCTTTAAGTACAGTATCAGCATCAAATTTACTTGTTTTAACCAACCACACAGAATATAACCATTGTATGTACCTAAGACGTATTTATCTGTACCTAGAATTCAGCAGTTTTCTTACTAAATAATTTACAGTTAATCCCCTTGCATTCTGGTGGCAAGATATTTCAGCATCAGTGGCAGTGGCTAGAGCACAGACACAAAGACAACTCGGCTTTCTGGCTTTTTTTAATTTTGAAATCATAAAACCTACAGTTAAAAAAAAAAAGAAAAAGCGGTCTCACCTGGAATATTAGGTGCAATCATTTTATTAGCACACAAACACTACATAATAATATATTGCAACCAAAAGCATTTTGTTTAGTGTCTTAACAGGTAGCATTTGAATTGTAGCCACAAGGCGCAATCACTTTAGCTTTCTAGTGTTCTTCCTGGGCTCTTTATTCCACCAGTGTGTTATAACAGTGATAGTACTCCATATACAGAGACCTGACAAGCTTCTTTGTGCTTCCTCAGTTTGATAAAATATGCATTACCAATCGGAAGGACCACAAGTAGACCAACAAATTTCCTTATAAACTACTCTTGGGTAGCAATACCATGGAAAATGTAGTATTAGTGACTGAAAAGCAATATAATGCATGCTGTCAGTCTGCTTGGCACTCTTTTTGTTACTGTTACACATTTATAAAAAGCCCCTTTAACATATTTGCTTGCTTTTTGCTTTTACTTTTTTATTGTTGTTTAGGTATGAAACTCTGTATCAGTGCCACAATGAAATTCAATTGACCTTTGAACATTAGTAACTATAAATACAAATTCCATTCCCTTGTAGTCTATTGATTAGCTATCCTTATCTGGCATATTAGATGCATAAAATATGAACTCTAAAAATTAATTTGTTTCTTGTTCCTATGCAGAGGCATCAGACTTTCTTCTGACACAAAAATTAATTTTCAGCTCTGAAGTATTTCCTAAGTGGAATTGAATGAACTATAGAACATGTCAGTATTTATACGGATAAACTCAAATTCACAGACAGAAATGCTTAAGCATCACCCCCTTCTACTAGCAGAACATTGTGCAGCACTTTCAAAACTTAACTTACCCAAGCAAAAATGCATTTTGTGTGTGTGTGTGTGTGTATGTGCGTGTGGAGGGGTCAAGCAGATTGAAACTGTCTGCAGGAAGCCAGCCAGTTTTGCAGAAGGCCATTTTTTTGCTCTTCACTTGAAGAGCTGAGGGGGTGTGGTGCTAATTGATGGTACCGGCGTAGGGTACTGGTTGAGTCAGTAATGCTTCTGGTGAGTTTTTTATTTGTTTCATTTTGCAGGATTTTTTTTTAAATTCTTTCTTGATATTTTTGGAAAAAAAGCAGACCCTTTCCTTTGATTATTTACAGAAGAATATCTCATACATTGCAGTTTTACAGATTATTGGGTAATCATTATTATGTAAAATGGATTGCAGATGTTCTTGAGAAAGTGATTGTGATTTTGTGTGTGTGTGTGTGTGTGTGTCTGTGTCTTTGTGTGTACGCTCTGGAAGCCACTGAAACCCAGAGGGGTTGATGACGAAGAAGTCTAGGTATAGGCCAATAACCAGAGCAACACTGCATAACTCCTGCATGCTGTTGAGGCCAAGCTGCACTTACTAAACTGTTTTATTTTATTTTTATTTATTTTATTTTACATTTGTTGACCGGGTTAGTCCAACTGGATACATGTCCATTTTCAGCAGAGGCCCGGAGAGAAAAGCTCCACAATAAAAACACAAAAAATTACATACAGATAAATTAACTATAACATTATAAAAAGAACACTTAAATTTACATACAAATAAATTCACATTCACATGATATTTAAGTAACAGTAGTATGGATATGTTAAGCACATAGAGATTAAGATTATAAGCTCAGAGGAGAAGGATGAAACTTTATCCCACACATAGACCCTAGTCCTTATGAGGTGCAGGCAGGCCAAGAGGAACTAGAATCCTATAAACGAGCAGAGATGAAGGCTTGGTGATCAGAGGAGATACAATTGTAGGAAACGTGAACGAAGAGAAGAGAGAGAAGCCCTTAGTTAATAGTATGTGGGTGGTATGCAACTTTTAGGATTAGTCTGGATTAGTACATGGGCATAGCCAATGTGACTTAAAGAATTCTTTAAGATTAGTTTTAAATTGGCTAGGTGAGGTAATAAGTCTTAGGTTATTAGGAAGGGAATTCCAGAGCTTTCCTATGGAATTGGCATAAAGAGCATCACCACCCGAATTATTAGATTTAGCGGTTAGTACCAGGACACTATTTGAAGATCAAAGGCAATTGAGATTGGAGTAGGGAGTCAGAAGTTTATTCAGTGAGGGGGTTTATCTGGTTCCTTTATTATTTTAAATGCTTCAGTGAGTTGGTTAAGTTTGAGAAGATTAGGCAGTTCTAACCAGTCAAGTTTCCTTAGGTTAAGGCAGTGGTGAGTACGATAAGGTGCTCCTGTTACAACTTTGGCAATATGGTTATAGGCAACAGAGAGTTTATTAACCTCTCTTTTATTGAGGAAAGAAAGTAGTGGAGAGGCATACAATAGGGTGGAGAGAAGGTGTGTACGTGCAATGGTTAGTTTGGTATTAGGAGTTAGAAAGTTCTTAATTCTGTACATAGAACCGAGTTTCTTGTTTACTGACTTTATGGTTTGACTAATGTGCATATCAAATTTAAGCTTGTGGTCAATATTAACACCTAGTAGTTTGGTGTTGGAGACAGGCTCAATGATGGTGCCATTAATGGATTGAACGTAGAAGGTCCTATTATTAGAATGTGGAGGGTGTTGCCCTAGAGGAGTAGCTAAGGTGGGGAAAAATAGTAGTAACTTAGTTTTTGTTGGATTTAGGATGAGTTTCCATTCTGTGAACCATTTTTCAACTGCAGCAAAGCAGTGTTGGGTGACTACTTGGAGATTATGGAGAGAGACATCAGAGCAAATCAGGGTAGAGTCGTCTGCATATTGAATGCAGGTGGTCTTGGGGATGACTGAGTGGAGATCATTTATGAATACGGAGAAAAGAAGGGAACCAAGTATAAAGCCTTGGGGAACTCCTATGGTGTTAGGTAGCAGGTGAGATAGCTTGTTTTGCCACTGGACTGCTTGTTGCCTACCAGAAAGGTAAGCATTAAACCAACTTAGGGCTGAGTTATCAAGGTGTAGGGTTTCAAGGGTGTGGAGCAGTAGCTGGTGATTGACCATGTCGAAGGCTTTTGACAAGTCAAGAAAGAGAGCGGAAGTTATTAATTTGTTATTACGGTTGGTATTCACTGAGTCAACAAAGGAAAGGAGGGCAGTGGTTGTACTATGATGGGGTCGAAAAGCATGTTGAGTTTTGGAAAAAAGATCGTTTAGGGTGAGATAGTGTAGGACTTGCTTGTGAACACACCTTTCCATGATTTTTGCTATTGGAGACAATATTGCTATAGGTCTATAGTTCGATGTGTCCGTGGAGGAGCCTCCCTTATGAAGTGGGATGACATATGATATTTTCCAAATAGAGGGGATGGTGGTCTCAGTTATAGTTCTGTTAATCAATATTGAGATGGGATAGGCTATAACATCTGATGCTATTTGTAGGTATTCCGCTGGGAGATGATCAGCCGATAGGGTGGATGGTTTAAGTTTCTTCAATAGGGTTCTAATGTAGGAAGTGGATGTTGGTTGTAGGTTAAAGGAGGGTAGAGATTTGCCAGTAGCATAAGTTAAGGAGGAGGAAGAAGTAGGTAACTGACTGGCTGGGGACTGGATGGTCTCGGTAAAAAAAGAGTTAAAGGTATTGGCTACTTCTTCAGGATCTTTACCAATAAGTTTCTCAGGGGTAGGGGTAGTTGATTTCCCAGAATGGAGGAGGTTATTAAAACCTGCCCAGAACTTCTTTGGATTATTCTGGTGTTTATCCTGGAGGTGACAGAAATAGTTCTTTTTATCCCGGGTAATGTCTGTTTTTGTAGAATTTCTAAGCTGCTGAAATTTGATGCGATCTAGAGGTGCTTTAGTAGCTCGCGATTTATTCCAGGCCTGGTCTCTAAGCTTAATTTTTGATTTGGTTTCTCTAGTTAGCCAAGGTGCTATCCGTTCCTTGGATCTGATTAGTCGGTTTGGTGCATGAGAGTCCAGTATATTTAGGAATGTGTCATTAAAGTATGTCACACTCTCATCTAGGGGTAGAGTTTTTAGCATGGACCAGTTACAGGATTTGAGTTCTGCTAGGAATTGTGCTGGGACAAATTTCTTCTTATTTCTAACAAGTCTATATATGGGAAGGTTTGTGCATGCAAATTTATGTTTTATTATGAAAGTGACAAGGTGGTCACTGAGGTCATTGGGGAGGGTCCCAGTGGTATAATTATGTGTGTCTTTATTGGTAAGAATCCAGTCGATGGTGCTCTCTTTTTGTTGAGCATTTCCAATTCTTGTTGGAGATATAATATTTTGGGAGAAACCATGTAAGTTAATGGGCAGGGGATTTGTCTGAGCAGAGCAAAGGGACCAGTCAATATTAAAGTCGCCTAGTACAATGGTTTCTTGAGGGTAGTTCGTGGCTAACCAACTTAGAGCTAGCTCCAAGGTTTCTAAGTTCTTCCCAGGTGGGATGTAAAGTACAATAAGACTGATACTTTTTTGGTTGTTTAGGCATATCTTTAGGGCAATTAGTTCTATATTAGAGACCTTGGGAGGTTGTAAAGGATTCATAATGATATTCAATGTGCTTCTAAACATTACAGCTATTCCACCACCCCTTTTTTTTTTATCCGATCAACCCTTAAGATATTATACCCAGGTGGGAGAATCTCTTCATCCTTTGTGGATGGTTTGAGACATGTTTCAGATAGACACATGATGTCTGGGAGATGTGTGGCTAACATAGCATGTAAATTATGAACCTTGTTATTTATACTTCTTAGATTAAGATGGAAGATGAGGAGGGAGCTAGTAGATCTTTGAGCTAATTTTGGGGTGACAGAGTCTAGGTTAGTGGTTGGGCCTGGGTTAGGGTGTATGTCACCACCTTTAGCAATACATTTTTTCAGATGGTCTAGGAGTCTTAGGAGTTTGCATAGTATCTTTAGACCAAATTTTGTAGTGGTTACTTTAGGGTAACGTTGGGTGAGATGCACACTTTTAAAACATAGAGTTGTAGTGGGGTAGTAAGAAGGAGAAATCAGATTAGGAGGAAGATTTGAGTGATTGCAGGTGTGACCCTTGGGGAAGAGAATACCCAATAGTGTTTGGTTTTCATACCTCGATAAAAAATAAGAGATAAATAAGAGTAGAACTATAAGTGGGATGGTAGAATTCATAACTTTACCCATGTTAAGAAGGAAGGATGACTAATGGGGTGGGAGGACCTAGGAGAGCCTGCTAAATATTGGTAGATATCCTGGATTGTGGGAGGAGATATTTTAAATTGCAGGGCGGCTGTACTTGGTTCAGAGCTGAGTGGGATGGGTTTATTGACCTGATAAATATGGAGATAGTGGGGGCGGGTGGGATATGGGGGCAGGGTGGGGAGCGGAGCGAGCCCGAGCGAAGCGGGGATACACCAGCCAGGAGTTTACAGGGTCTTAAAGGCCAGCTGCATGAGAGTACAGAAGACTGCTGTTGAAAAACAACTTATTCCTTATGCTTAGGACCTAATTTCATGTGAAAGATGGCAATTCAGGTGAAGTTTTTGACTAACTTCTTGGCTTCACACTGCTTATAGGTTGAAAGGTAATGGGACTGGAGATTTAGTCTTATTAGTCTTATGTAGGCTGTTTAGATATAGACTGCCAGCTTTGGTTAAAGGTACTGTTCTGTTGCCTGCCAGCGGGACGCTTTCCTGTGTTATAAAATACAACAAGGGTTTAAAGTATTAGTAAAGAGAGAAATATGAATCACTAATTTGTTTTGTATCAGCTATGTGACTCTAGAGACCATATCTCCAGTGATCATCAGATTTTAGCTGTAGATAATTTGTTTATGGATATTGAGGCAGATACAATGAAAGTAGACCCTTCCTCTTACATCACAGATGGGATAACAGCATTGATTCACCTACTACAGCCTGTATGTTTGGTGCTGACAAGTTCTTTTTTATGACTGTAATGTATCCAGTACACTCAACAGTGGATTTTAGGATTGATCGCTCTACACTGGTTCTTTGGAACCCTCTTTGGCTTCTACTCATATGAGCCCCTATTTGGTGTCTACAGTATTTTGCCTTCAGGATTTCTGCACTGATCTCCATCTCGGGGCCAGCTGGATCCTTGAGGTTGAGTCTGCAGTCTTTGGAGCTGCTTGCCTTCACCTTATCATGGGTTGGGTCAGCCCCAGAGTTAGATTACTCAATGCCAACAGACCTCAGATTGGTCTTCAAGGTAATAGAGAGGATGATAGTCTCCCCATTGACACATTCTATGGAGCATCCACCAGCACAAGCTCCTCCCTGAGATACCATGCTGCCTGCTTCTCAGCCACCTCTTCATAGTTCCAAGGGACAAAGAAGAATAGATCTGATGTTATCAATTTTTATTCTTCCTCAACATGTCTGTTCGGATCCAACCCTCAGATCTGACTTGGATGCACTTTACAGTTCATGGATACTGGAAACTCTCCTCCCTTACCCGTAATGCTCTAGTCCCATACCATACCTCAGCTCTTGTTTGCTGCATTCACGTACAGATGTGGTCACTGAGAGCTGTCAAGCCTTAATGTGATATTGTGAGTGATATAGTATTTTACCTTTTCAATAACTTCTTCCTATTTATATTATATATTCCTCCCTTATCCTTCATACACTTATCAGTATATTCCTCTTTACCATTGTTGGTAACTTTTTCTGTCTTATACCCTTGTGATAATTTCTTAAATTACCATTGTCGGTAATCCCTTTTTCATTTTCTTTCGTCTTAAAAAAAAAGTCTATGTTTTATTGTTGTTGTAGGTCATTTTCTGCTTAAATATGGCTGAAAAATCTTTGGATTTTAAGAAATGTGAGCACACGATACCTCTGTCTGACTCATATGATTCATGTGTGTATTGCTTAGGCCCAACTCAATTAAAGAGAGAGTCATGTAATATTTGTAAGGCTTGTAATCAGTTCTATATTATATGCTCGAAGTTTTATAACTTCAAACATCATAAAGTTGAATTTAAATGTTCAAAGTTATAAAACTTATAACATATGTACTAACAAAAAAACAAACTGTTGTAGGCAGGGGCACAAGCCCCTTGCACCCCCCAGACAGGAGGGGCAAGCCCCCCTGCACCCCCCAGACCCTCCGCTCATTAAATATACCAACTCCGAGACCGCACTACAGTGCAGTAAAGGGAGATCTTCCCTTTACCGCATTATAGTGCGGTCTCGGAGTTGGTATATTTAAAGAGCGGGGGATGTGGTGGGTGCAGGGTGGCTTGTCCCCCCCTGCTTACACCAGTCAGGTAAGTTCCCTTTCTTTCTTTCTTTCTTTTTTTTTTTTCATATGTTCACTGTTTGAAACTTCGAACATTTAATTTCGATAAATTAACGTTCGAAGTTTTCAAACTTCGAACATATGATATAGACCCCTTTTAATCCTCGGGCCTTAGTGGATCACAAGAATAAGCTAATTTTGAAAGGTTTATTACCTACTTTTTTTCTTAGAAACTTTATCTGGAGCTCAAGCCTCAAAATAATCTTTTAAGAAGGAGTCCAGAGGGCATACACTGGACCTTTCTGAATCATCCATTCCTAGCTTTGGCCTAACTCTTGAATCTTCTTCTAAGGTGTCTAAGTGGTCAGATCCAAGTTCCACAGATCTGAAGAGTAAATCCTCCAGTCTGTCAGCTTCTGGCAATCTGTCATTGGATCCAATTCACTCAGAGCTGAAACTCCCAAGGACCTGTCATTTTACATCTGCCTAGAAAGATGCCACCATTCTACGACCCCTTCAGCTTCTCATTCTTCCAGGAGTCTGACAGAAGCAAATGTGGATAGAAAGATGAGGAAATTTCTCTCAGTACAAATTAAGATGGGAGTTCTCCCAGCTTCTACCCATTCGGGTCTAAAGACCTTTACCAACACTGTTCCACCTGTTTTGACTCCTTCTCCTATTCCAACCTTCAATTTCTGAGCTTCTGATTCTGAGACTTCCAGAACAATCTGTGTCAGATCTGAAGATTTTGGTAACTTCTTTTGCGAGCGATACCTTTTCTGAGTGGACCAGCTGTAAATGTGTTGGAGCTGGATGACTGTCATATCCATAGTGCCATTGCTGGATCTGAAGTGTGGGAGTCGACTCTGAAGTTATCAGTGATGTCTCTGCCCCTCATAGCCTTGGCTTTGGACAGCTCAGCTCCAACCTCTGCCTCTAGTGTGCTCCCTTTGCGTCAGAAGGAACTGGCGGTTCGGAAGCATGTCTTCTGAGCACCATCAACCTCCTTCTCCCCAGGGCATAGTGCTTTTGAGGTACTGGAAAGAGTGTTCTCTGCCTCTAGAGGAAGGGCGATTCCCCCCCTTAGATCTGTCTTCCCATTCTCATGTGTCTTTGTGCCTGAACCCTCATCATTCTACTCCACAGGAACAGCCAGCCTAAAGTTTCCAGGCTACCCAACAGGGTATACTCATATTTTCTGATACTTCTTCAGAGCATCCTGCCGAAGAAGTCCCTAGGAAGAGAAAGTACAAGAGGAAGCACTTAGACTCTCCTCAAGAGTTGGTCAGAGGCACATAAACTCTTTTCAAGAGTCGGTCACAGAAGATATCGATTTTGATGGGGGGAAGGGTCTCCAAGATCACCACCTGATGACATCCCCTTTGGAGATATTCTAGAGATTCTTGAGCAAAGGGGTAGTTGGTCTACCAATAACCCTTCCCAGGAGGAGCCAGTATTCCCAGGAGCCTTTGGGTCTGGCGCATCTGCCTCCTGGGTGATTCCACCCACGATGAGCTCATTGACTTGATATCTAGGTGAGTGTGGAAAGAACCCAACACTGTTGAGACAATCCCCTAGAGGCTAGATAGGCTTCTGGCACCACCAAAAGGAAGAGAGTTTTGGAGTAAAGGAGTAGCAGTAGATGCCATGATCATAGAGGCAGCCACAAAGAAGGAACTCATGGAACAGAGTTCATCTGTCCATCCCCCTAACAGGGAGTCCAGGGTGTTTGACAGATTTGGAAAGCATGTATATGCTTTAGTGACTTTGCACTCAGGTTTCTGAATTATTTGGCACAGTTCATCAGACTTCAGAGGGATTGGATTAAAGAGCTATCCAAATTTCTGTTTGGGTCCAATGCTTCTGAGGCAGAGACCTCTGTTGCCTTACAGTTGGCTACCCTACAGTCCATTTCTAATTCATCCATGAGGCTCATTTCACATGCAGCTGAAGGTACCTCAAGGGTGGTGGGTTCAGGAATTTCAATTAGAAGACATGCTTGGATGCACCTGTCTGATTTTGCAGAGCCCTGCGAGTCCTCCTTCATCAGTGTTCCCTTTGATGGAAGTCCTTTGTTTGGCCCTAAAGTTAAATACATACTATCCAGGTGTAAACAGGATGGTAAGACCCTGTCTGCAGTGGGCGTATGTTTTTTGACTTCTCAAAGAACCTTTTCTAGGCATCAACGAGGTGGTTGAAAAATGTGGTTCCAAATGTCCCAGGGTCTTTTCCATGATCTTCGTGGAGACAGTTCTCTCTGGGGCAGAGGAGGGAACTCTAAAGGAATATGCTGCCCACGCAGCAGAACCAGGAGTCCAGAGACACTTTTTCTGATAGACCCTACTAGTGCTTCTGAAAGAATGCCCAATTGTCCACTTCTGGAGATGGTTGGGGGTTGTCTATCCCTGCACCAGAGAGCCTAGCTAGACATTACAAAAGATACATGGGTGCAGAGGATTATTTTCAGAGGTTATATAATACCCTTTTCCCTCACCCCCCCTCCTTTAACAGTAAACAAAATTCCAGATGTTTCACCTAGTCAGAGGAAAGCAGCAGCACTAGAAATAAAAAAAGCTGCTAGAAAAAAGAGTCATCCATGAGATCCCTATACCAAAAAGTGTCCGGAACTTACTCAAGATTCTTTTTAGTGCCAAAAAAAAATGGGACTGGAGACCAGTTTTGGATCTCAGCAATCTGAACAAATCAGTTCAGTGTACATAGTTGTGGATGGTCACAGTTCAGTCCATTTTGCCTTTCCTCCACAAGGATGACTGGATGTTCTCAGTAGATCTTCAGGATGCATGCTATCACATAAAAATGAACATATGATCCAGAAGATACCTACGCTTCCAGCTGGGAGCCGGTCATTATCAATTCAGAGCTTTGCCCTTTGTCCTCACCACAACTCCCAAGGTGTTCACCAAATGCATGGCAGAAGTAGGAGCTCACTTGAGACTGCAGGGATTCCAGGTGTTTCTGTGCTTGGATGACTAATGCATAACAGCTCCTTCCAGGCATCTTCTGATAAAAGCATAAGATTATGTACTCCAGCTTTGCTGTCATCTAGGAATTACCATCAGTCATGACAAATCTCAGCTAGAACTATCTCAGACTTTAGAGTTCATAGGGACCTTGTTTAATATGGTATCAGTGGCAGCCTTCCTTACCTTACCAAGTGTACACATTATTCAATTTCAAGTCAAAAAAGATAGTTCAAAATTCTTCTCTGTCAGCTGAATTAATTCTACAAATCTTGTGATCATTGTCCTCTCTGATAGCTCTGGTTCTTTTAACTCTGATAGCTCTGGTTCTGTTAGCATGATACCATATGAGAATTCCTCAGGGACCCTAGTATTTCTGTGGTCTATTCTGTGCCAGTCTACATCCCTCAAGCTCAGAATAACTCAAGCATGCAAAAGGTACCTCATGTGGTGGATTCATTCAGATCAAATATTACAAGGCCATCTTTTCATTCTTCCTCAGCCCAAAGCCATACTGACCATGGATGCTTCCCAAATTGGGGGTGGGGGATGGTGGCACTTCTTGAGAAAGAAAGTCCAAGGCACGTGGTCCCCCCGAATAGGCCAATACACATATCAGCATCCTGGAAATGAGAGGAGTACTCATAGCATTGCATGCCTTTCAAATTGTCTCCCTTCTGGGACTATTGCTATTCAGATGGACAATGTGCCAGTGGTATGGGACATCAGCAAACAAGGAGGAATCACATCTTGCCCCTTTTGTTGAGAAGCTCTGAGATTGTGGCAATGCTGATCTCATCCAATTGATTACTGATAGCAATGCACATTCCTGGGAAATCCAACATGACAGAAGACAAGTTGAGCAGGTCCATTTTATTGCTTCACAAGTGGTCTCTCAACATGAAAATTATGGAAAAAATATTTCGGTAATGGGACCATCCTTCCTGCAACCTCTCTGCATCCTGCCTCAATAAGTGCAGCAGGCTCTTTGTCCTGATCCACCCACTGCGGGAATCACAGAGAGATGCTCCCCTCCATGGCTGGTCCCACCAGTTTCTTTTACGCTTACCTCCCAACGCCCCTAATTGCAAGTTTCTCCAGAAAACATCTTGATTGAAGAGCACAGTCATCCCCATTGCAGCTTATTGGCCTCATCAGATTTGGTTCCCCTTTCTTTGATCTCATCTAGTTTGCCCACCATAGATTCTGGATCCAATTCCAGACCTCTGCCTCACCCAACAGACATGATTCACCTGGACATTTCAGGCCTAAAGTTAACCACATGGTTTCTCCACTTCCATTAATAGCCAGACATTTAATGCTTTCCTCCCCTGTACGTCACATTCTTTTGTCTTCCCATAAACCTTTATTAGAATTTATAGAAGTAAATGGAAAAGATTTGTTTTTTGGTCACAACAAAGAGACATTGACCCTTTTTCAGCACCAGTATCTAAAGTTCTGGAGCTTTTAGCTGCAATTTTTAATGAAGGGGTGAGCTCCTCCATTGTTAAAGTTCAACTAGCTGCCATCTCTAATTTCCACATAGGAGAATGATTCTTTCTTAGCTCCTTCAAAACTTTGTAAGACCTTTAAAAGGGGGACTTTTCTTCTTAGACCTTTTTAAAGATCCAACTTTGCCATGTGCTTTGAATTTGGTATTACATGTTTTAACTCGGTCTCCATTTGAACCATCAGCAAAATGTGAACTAACATTTTTAACCTGGAAAACTATCTTTTGATAGCTATAACCTCTGCTGAAAGAGTCTCTGAACTTCAAATCCCATTTTTAAGCCTCTTTATTTAATTTTCCATAAAGATAGGGCATCATTATGTACAAATTCCTTCCTTCCTAAGGTGGTATCAGCATCCAGCATCAACCAATCTATTAATCCTCCAGTTTTCTTTCCAAATTTCATGAACAAAGGAGAGTACATGTTATATTTGGATGTTCACAGACAGTTATGTTTCTATTTATATAGAAGAAAAGATTTGAGAAAAACAGATCAATTATTTTTTCTTTTGCAGAATCAAAATTAGGCAAACCAGTTACCAAAGTAAGTCTAGCATTATGGTTAATGGATTACATTTCCTTTGTCTACAACAAGGTAGGTCAGTCTTTGTTGAAACCTTTAAGAGCCCATTCAACCAGGTCCATGGCAACTTCATCAGTATTTTTATTCAGGTCCTCCATGGATGATATTTGTTTAGCTGCAACTTGGACATATCCTCATACCTTTATCACTCATTACAAATTGGATCTGGTCTCGAGGGGAAGAGCAGTCCAGCTCAACAGTGCTCAGGAATATCCTTCCTTCGAGTCCTCCTGGGATTCAGGTAGCTGAAGACTCTTACCCACTTGTTGAGGAATGAATGAAAATTGACAACATCGGATAAAGAAATTATGTACTCACCATAATGTTCCATCTGTGTTGTCCATTTTCATTCTTCCTCAACTTCCCTCCCTCCAGCCCCCTACCTTTTTTAGTTTCTGACATCTGGAAGAATGAGAAGATAATAAGGGAGACTCTGTTCCTGCCTTTGAGCTCCAGGTATTGGTTTCTCTTTTTATATTTGTTTCTAATTTTCTTTCAAGCTACAAGTCCATCAAACAAGATCTGAGGTATGGTAGGGGATTAGAGCATTATGGGTTAGGGAGGAGCTTGAGAGTTTCCAGTGTCCATGAGCTGTAAAAAGCAGACAAGTTGGATGTGATGGTCGGATTCAAACCCACTTGTTGAGAAAGAATGAAATACGACAACGCAGATGGAACATTATGATGAATACATAACTTCTTTATATTTTTTGTGAACCTGTACAGGTTACCAGAGAGTCTTCCAGGGACTCCAGTCAGTCCCACTAGGAAGACATCAAGCATCAATAGGTTATACAACCAGAGGAAGAATCTAATGTCTAAGAACAAGAAGGAACTGACTCAGAGGAACAATACTCTCCACAGCTTGAACACAAGCAAATTAGATATCTAGTAAAGTCCTCCAAAGCCAATTATGAAGCTAAACTATCATCCCTAGCTAAAGATAATCACAAGGCATTATTTAGCTATGTCATAAATCTAAAAGGGAAAGCCCAGCTTTGTGCTGAAGTAGTGGTGGATTTTACCACTCATACTGACCCTGAGAACATCGCCAACCTGCTAGCAGACAAATTTGGCACAAGCCTTACCCCCGTCCCCACCAGACATACCCCAAGGCATACCTATCACCAATCCTCTACCTAGTATCTCCAAAGAGCAGGTCATAACCACACTATCCATGGCCAAAAGCACAACCTCTGTGGGACCAGATAGCATTCCAGGCTGCCTACTAAATGGTCTTAAACAGGACCTAGTGGAACCACTTGGTACTCTCTTCAACCACAATTTGAGTACTGGCTTTGTCCCAGCAGAGTGGAAAACAGCAACAGTAATTCCATTGCTCAAAGGGGGTCCATCAACCAACCCTGGAACTATAGACTCATAAGCGTAACCAGCCTTAGCTGCAAGGCCATGAAGAGAATCATTATGAACCTTATCAACAAACACATAGGTGACCTTCAGACTCTTGATCTGACCCAGTTTGGCTTTGATAAGGTTAAATCATGCTTATTAAACCTGGTGAACTTCTTTGAGTATATCACCAAAGCCATGGATGAAGGCAAAACAGTACATATAGCCTACCTTGACTTAGCCAAGGCTTTTTACACAATCCCCCACTCAGGCATCATTGAGGAAGTCATCCAGCTGGAATTTAACCCATATGTCACTAGGTGGGTAGACCACTGGCTCACCAACAGAATGTATACAGCCAAAGTTGAGGATTCCACTCCTATCAGCAGACCAGTTACTAGTGATGTACCACAAGGATCTGTGCTGGGCCCCCTACTGTTTGGAATCTATTTCTCAGAAGTCCTGGTAAAAATGGATGTTCTGTGGCTTACCAAGTTTGCTGATCACTGCAAACTGGGTGCAATCTTTGAGTCCCCCAGTGATGTTGACATACTACAAAAAGCACTTACGCAGACAAATGATTGGTGCCAAAGCCATAGACTTAAACTAAATGCAAAAAATGCATTATCATCCCTTTTGGAAAAGGGGAAGTACCTGCAAAATATAATATTAACAGTATGCCCCTTAGCTCAGACGCTGTGGTGATAAATTTTGGAACAAAGATTAATAACAACCATAACTTTGATTGCCATGTGTCCACAGTGGTAAGGAAGGCCTTCTGTGTTGCACATCTCATAACTAATAGGATCGCATCCAGAGCTAAAGATATTATAACTCCCCTGTACTCATCCCTTATCAGACCTCTAATAGAGTACAACACTCCCTTCTGTATGTACCTCACCAGACACCTGCAGCAGCTGGAGAGACCTCAGAGGTTTCTCACCAAGAAAATTCAGGGCCTTCAACACATGACCAATGTGGACAGACTGAAGGCTCTGTCACTGTACTCTGTATCTTATAGGCTGCTGAGAGGCAACTTGTGCCTAGCCTACAGAGCAGTCTCGGACCCTGCCCTAATGGAAATGCTGCACATCCACAAGTCAATTGGGACAAGAATCACTCACTCTAGGGATTTTAAGCTAGCCTGTGACATTAAGAGGACATGCTGAAGAGACAGATATGCCACTCCTCTGGAACACACTCCCAGTTCTCATAAGACAGAGCTCCTTAATGACCCTATGTAAGCACAACTTTGATAGTTTAATGGGAGACTGTAAATTTACCTTGGCAGTGTCACCTATAAGACAATCGATGCTGATCATAGACTTGCACTGCAAATATAGACCATACAACTTGGTCAATAAGGGAGCAAGGGTATAACATGGCTAGGCTAATAAAGGCCCTAGGGCCAATAGCCTAGTAACCTCCTATGACCCTATAAGAGGATGTGTAGAAGAAGACACATGCACTCTCTTGTGAAGTCCGTCACATCAGGCACAGACTTAGAGGATAGAAAAGGCTCCCCATAATCCCCTCCTGTAGGTGCCTCATTCATTGAAGTCCTTGAATTAATGACACAGAGGGGATCCTGGCTCACCAAATCACCCTATCAAGATGAAGAAGTGATATTTAAGGCACAATGTTCTGCTTTCTCTCTCTGTCTCTTCCTTTTGTGAGTTCCATCCTGCTGATCGTCTTATAGATCTGGTCACCAGATGGGAATGGCAGGAACTGGACACTACCAGAGCAATATCCCACAAAACTAACAAGATATTGCATCCACCTATAAATAGGCAGTATTGTTCAAAAGTTTCTCTGATGGATACTATGATTTTGGCTGTGGCTACCAAGAAGGAGCTCACGGATGAGTCTTCTGCTGTCTGTCCCCCAAAAGAGAATCTAGGTAGATAGAATGGTGAAATGTGCTTATTCTTCAAGTATATTCATCCTGTGAGTATTACATTACTTAAACCCATATGACTTGCTTCCAAAGGGTCTAGCAGAACAGGTTATGGATACTATGAGAAGTCTGTCCCCACAGGACTCAAAAAAACAAAAAAAATGGGAGGTATGCTAAACACCACAATGTTTTCCATGGGGTTGCTTTATAGTACAGACAATGTAGCTAAAGCTGCAGATGTAGATATTACCATCCAACATCACTCCTGGCTATGCCATTGTGATTTTGAGGGCAACTTTAAGGCATCCTTCACCAATGTGTTCTTCAGTGATTCCATGGTTCTGTGCTTTTCAGATCTACAGTGAAGAAAATGTTTTTAATGGGTGAATAGGAAAGCAAGACACTGTCTGCTGTAGGTGTTGGGTATAACACTCAAAATGGCTCTAAGCCACTTTGGTTCAGAAAACTCCAGTGTCAAGCTTTTGAACCCTCCTCCTCAAATATGGGTGTCCATGCCAAAGGCAGCTCCTTTAACATAATGTGAAGTTCAGATGGTTCACAAAACCAGGGGTTCAGAGGTCCTTTTTCTAGTAAACAGACCTGTGTTCCTGAAGGCATGCCCAACCATCCACCTCTGGAGGCAGTCAGAGTTTCTCGCTTTCTCTCTCTCTCTACTCAAATGAGTGGCTGGCCATCATGCAAAGCCAGTGCTACACCCAGTAGACACACAAAGTTGTAAAATACCACAGTTTGCAGGCAGAAAGGAGAGCAATGTGGAAGAAAAATACACAGACAGTTCTGATAGTAGTAGTAATTGCAAGAGGTCTATCAGAAAAAAAACAATTTACAGTCATATTTAGATATGTTATCAATACATGTAACTTCATATGAATTCCAGGAGGAGTCAATTCTAGGCACATTGTGGGTGCTGCAAAGAGCACTTTTGGCTAACCTCAAAGACTGAAACAGTATTAATTTCTTGAACTTTAATCATACCCTGATTTAGGAATGGGGTCCATTGCTGTCATGTTCTCACAAAGCCAAAATTAAACCAAGTGAGAAAGATAATATCCAGATGCTATATCATTCCCTTTTCCCAAACCCCCTCCAACAATTTAATCTGCTTCCAGATGTAACACCCTGCAAATACAAAGTATCCAAAAAGGAGATTTTCATATTCCTTTAAAAAATGAGCCATCTAGGATAACCCACCAAACTAGATAGGGTTAGGAAAGTGTTCCACATTCTTTTCGGTTCCAAAGAAGAACATGAACTTCATGTCAATTCTAGATCTTGCAGCCTAAATCTATATGTCAAAAAAGACACCATTAAGAATTATCACATTGCAAGTGATTCTTCCGTGTCTCAACGAAATGACTGCATGTGCTTGATACACCCTCAGGGTACCAACTTGCACAGAAAGATCACAAAGGAATCCAGGAAGTTCTTGTACATCTGGCTGAGAGACGATCACTACCAATCCTTCAGTCTCACCACACCCTCTTATGTGTTCATCAAGTTCATGGCAGTAGTAGCAGCCCATCTGATGATTTTTAGGTATATCCTTCAGTCACAAAAAACATGTCTCCAGTCTACACAAAAGATCATATTTGTTTGTTGCTATCTGGGTAGAAAAAAATGCATTATAATTCTATTTACAGAAAGAATTCTTGCCATCAGAACAACTGTGCAACTTCTCCTACAATATGATTTTCCCCCAGTATCACTGGTTCTCAAACCACTAGGGCTTATACCAGCTTCTATCATAATGATTCTCCATGCTTGTTTCCACAAGAGAATCCTTCAGTAGTAGTTCTCAGCACTGTGGTCCGAGTTGTCAGACCCTCTGCCAGTGCCAGTTTGCTTAACTGTAATATGCAGGATCCACTTAACCTGTTTAAATTCTTCATATGCTTCCCTAGGTAGACCCTTTTTCGTGTCTCCACCTGCAGTAGTAGTGCCCACAAGTACCTCCTGTCTGTGTTGGGGTTGGGGGGCATGTGAATGGCAAGAATCCTTCAGTGGCTCAGCAGAGTTTGGAGACAAAAGGGGCTAACCTTAACAACATCATCCTGGAAATAAGGACAGTCTCTTAGAATTGTAGGAATTCTAGGACCTTCTTCCCCAAGGTGTGATTTCTATTCAAAGAGCTATGTTTGTAGTTTGGTACACCAACAAACAGGGAAGAACAAATTCTACCATACTTTCAGAGAGGCTTTGGAGGTACGGCAATGGGCAATGGATTTAAATCACCTACTAGTTGCAATGCACATCCCAGGAAGAGTAAACTCCCTAGGGATCATGTTCAGCAGATCATTCCTGATGACTCATAAGTGATCTCTCAATCCTTCGGTGGCTCAGCAGATTTTCAGTCGCTGGGGCCAACCTTGCTGAAATATGTTTACTTCCCTCTATAATATCAAATGCAACAGTTATTTTTTTTTTATTTTATTTTTATTTATCTCTTGTTGACTTGTTTAGTCCCACTAGACTAGCAGCCCATTTTCAGGGGAGACCCAAAGTGATATTTATACTACTAGGGGAAATTTGCCAAGGGGATCAGTGAACTTCCCCTACTCTTTTTAATAAGTGCCATGGGATCTTTTACATCTTCCTGAGCTGCCAGATACTCAAGTAGATGGAGTCTTGGTTTAATGTTTCATCTGAGGGATAGCATGCTCAGGAGTACAGCACCCTCTTGTACTGCACTGCAGTGTCAGAAATTGATCTACCTGATATGGGAATATAACCCACAGCCTTCTGCCACCTGTTGCAGCACTTACACTGCTACCCCCAGGGTGGCAGTCACTTCGGGATGCTTTAGTCTGTCAGTGGCCCCCCCCAGTCTTCTCTATGCCTTCCCACCAATCCTGCACATTCCCAAATTCGTTCCAAAAGCATCTTCATACAAATCAACAGTAATTATCATTGCCCCTGTATGGCCTGGGCAAATCTGGTTCCCTCTGCTTAGACCTCACTTGGTGATGCCTCCCAGGCTTCTAGACCCAATATTGGATTTTTCTCTCTCACCCCTCTGGGCAGCCCTACCCAGACCTTCATAATCTCAAGGAAACCATATGGTTTATCCAATACCCATCATGTCCAAAGACCCTTCCTTTCCTAGAACAGTTGATGTTAAGTTGTCAATCTCGCCTTCTTTCTTGCTGGTTGGGATCGGAGCCGATCCTCGGCTCCAACTCGGCCATCTTCAGTAGCTCGAGAGCTGTTTACTGGCTCAAGGCTACCTCTTATCCCATGATGCCTAGCGCTAGCTGACCAGATCTCGTTTGCCGCTTCAGCTGCGAGGTTCCTGGATACTGGCTCAGGCTTGTATAACTTTATTTGGCTTTCTGTCAGATTAGAATTATTTTTTTGTTATTAATTGTTAGTCGATAACTACTAAACTTAGTTATTTAGTTTAATTAGTTAGAGTGTTCAGTGTTGTAGTTTGTTTTTCTTCCTTAGAACTCATTTAAATTAGAGAATTCTCGCCCCCCCCTTCCCCATAGGTAGTGTGTTTATTGGTAGGTAGCCGTTTAGGTTAGAGGCTTCCTAGTTTAAAAAAAAAAAGTAGTATTTGGTGTTTTATACTGTGTTCTATTATTAGTTGTTACTGCTTCAACCTCTGTCCCTCCTTCAGACCCCAAGCATGGGGAATCAGAGCTCCAGGGCACCCCATTGCATGTTTCCTCTTCCTCTGAGGCCTCCCCTGATCATTCAGAGGAGCCCCCACGGAAGAAGAAGTGCAAGAGGAAGCACATTGACTCTCCCGAGTCTGTCACTTCGGATACGGATTTGGATGAATCGGAAGGGTCCGCGAGATCCCCGTCTGAAGATGTTTCCTTCTCGGACATCCTAGAAATACTTAAGCAGAGGGGGAACTGGAATATCCTAGCCCCTACCGAGGATGAATCTGTATTCCTGGACGCGTTCGGTTCCCGACCTTCCACCTCCTGTGTTTCTCTGCCCTTCGATCCACTAATGCCTGTGGTGGCTTGAAGGGCTTGGTCAGCCCCGGATACAGTGGAACCAACCCCGAGGAGACCAGGCAAGTTTATTACTGCACCCCCTTACTAAGGGTGTTCCCGTGGATGGCATGGTGGTAGTAGCAGCCACTAAAAAGGAGTTAGCGGAAACTTCTTCTTCTGTCCATCCTCCTAACAAGGAGTCCAGAACTATGGACAGATATGGGAAGCGAATGTTTGCCTCAGCGACCTTTTCCATGAGGTCACTGAATTACTTATGCCATTTCACCAGGCTTCAGAGGGATCTCCTTGAAAGAGTTCGGAGATACCCTGCAGGATCCATCAGCTGAAGGGGCTCAGGCAAAAGTGGACTCTCAGCTGGCAACCCTTAACTCAGTAGTCAACTGCTCCATGAGGCTCATTTCCTATGCAGCTGATGGGGCGAGTAGAGCCACAGGCACAGGTGTGGCACTTCAGAGCGTCATTCACCAACACTCCCTTTGACGGTTCCTTTCTTTTTGGACCACAGGTGAAAGACAGTCTTACTAGGTGTGAGCAGGAAGGCAAGACTCTCTCTGCCATGGGAGTCCTTTTTTCCACTCCCTCTAGACCATACCCCAAGGGTCAGAAGAGTGGAAAGATGTGGTTTTGAAAATCCCAGGGATCTTCACCTGACACACATAGTGATTTTTCCTCCATGGGCAGAGGAGGAAATAACAATAATAACAGACGCCACCCTCGTGGCAGAGGGGGTCCGCAGAACCAGGGCAGTAGAGACTCCTTCTTTGATAAGGCCTTCCAACATCCCTGAGGGGTTGCCAGACTGTCCATCTCTGGAGGCAGTCGGGAGAAGACTTTCATTGTACCCAAAAGCCTGGCTAAGCATAACGCAAGACAAATGGGTACATTCAGTAATATCCGGAGGTTACAGAATCCCGTTCGTTCAGCCCCCTTTACCATCATGCAAGTCCCTCCCAGATGTTCCACCCAATCTGAGTGACCAAGCACTTATAGAAGTTTCAAAACTGCTAGAAAAAGAGTCACCCAGGAAGTCCCGGCAGACCAACATGGATCCGGAACTTACTCAAGGTTCTTTTTGGTACCAAAAAAGACAGGGGACTGAAGACCTATTTTGGATCTCAGCAGACTGAACAAGTCTGTTCAAAGAGCAAAGTTTCGGATGGTCACGCTACAGTCCATTCTACCCTTTCTGGGTCAGGACAATTGGATGTGCTCTATAGATCTCCAGGATGCGTACTATCACATCAAAACGGACAGACGCTCCAGGAGGTTCCTTTGCTTCTGGCTGGGAGCCAGTCATTACCGGTTCAGAGCTCTGCCCTTTGGTCTCACCACAGCCCCCAGGGTGTTCACCAAATGTATGGCAGTGGTCACGGCTCACCTGAGGCATCACGGATTCCAGGTGTTTCCATATCTAGACAACTGGCTCCTTACTGCTACTACCAGGCATCAACTCCTTCAAGCCAGGGACTATACAATCTCAATTTGCTCCCAGCTAGGCATTACCATAAATTTCAAAAAATCTGTCTTGTTGCCCTGTCAATCTATTACTTATATAGGAGCAGACTTAGATACAAGGAGCATGTCCGCAAAGTTACCTTTGGACAGGGTGTCCACAATTAGCCAGCAAGTTCAAGTCCTCATGCAATGCAAGAGAGTACAAGTCAAGTACGTCCTTCAAACTCTAGGTTCTATGGTGGCAGCAATTCTTCTGATACCCCTGGCCCGCTTTCACATGAGAATCCTGCAGTGGCTTCTTTTCATGCAGTGGTCCTTCCAACAGCTCTCCATGTCTCACATGATCATCATTACAGAAGCATGCAAAAGGCACCTTTCCTGGTGGATGGTCTCCCCACCAGTGATTCAGGGCAGACCCTTCATTCAGCCCCCTCTGGCTGCTACAGTGACCACCGACGCCTCCTTGATAGGGTGGGGGGGTGGGCATTATGAGGGAAGGACAGTCCAGGGCACTTGGCAGGCTCACGAGTACCATCTGCATATAAACGTCCTAGAAATGAGAGCCGTACTCCTAGCGTTGCAAGCTCTTCAGGACTCTCTTCCTTCTGGGACCATTGCAATTCAAATGGACAACATGTCAGTGGTGTGGTACATCAACAAACAGGGTGGGAACAGGTCCTACCCCCCTATGTCGAGAAGCACTCAGACTCTGGCAGTCGTCGATTTTCTCCCAACGATTTCTGATTGCGACACACATCCCTGGGACGTCCAACGTCATAGCAGACAGGCACAGCAGAGCTATTCTAATGCCTCATGAGTGATCTTTGAATCAGGTAGTTGCGGATTTTATCTTCCGCAAATGGGGTCAGCCTTGCTGCGACCTTTTTGCCACCCCCTTCAACAGTAAATGCAGCAACAACTTCTCCCTTCTTCTGCTTCGTGGTCACTCTCCCAGAGATGCTGTAGTCCACGATTGGCCTCGGGGACTTCTTTATGCCTTCCCTCCGTTTCCCCTGATACCGAAACTCATTCAGAAAGCTATGTCGTTGGGTTGCAAAATGATCCTCATTGCCCCCTACTGGCCTCGACAGATATGGTTCCCATTCCTGCACCATTACCTTCTCAAGTGGCCTTGGACTCTGGATCCGATTGCAGACCTACTGATTCATCAATCAGGCAGGCTGCATCAATCCCTTCAAATGCTCCAGCTCACAGCTTGGTTGCTCCACTTCCAACCTTAGCCAGGCTTCCTAGTATTTCCCCGTCCGTACATGACATTATTGTTTCCTCCCATAAGTCTGCCACCAGAAGGACTTACACTAGTAAATGGAAATGTTTTTCTTGTTGGGCAGAGGATAGGAACATAGATCCCTTCACAGCCCCTATCCACAAAATCTTGGAGTTCCTAACAGAACTCTTCCATTCAGGATCCGCTTCTGCTACAATCAGGGTTCAATTAGCGTCCATTTCAAATTTTCATGTCGGGTTTTCTAATGCAAACATTATGCCTCATAAGCTATGTAAAGCGTTTCTAAGAGGGGCTACTCTCCTTAAACCCCCAGTGAGAGATCCCCCTTCTCCTTGGGACCTTAATTTGGTACTAACCTCATTAATTATGCCCCCCTTTGAACTGGCAGCTTCCTGCTCCATTAAGTTTCTATCTTGGAAAACTCTTTTTCTGGTAGCTATTACTTCAGCCAGAAGTGTCTCTGAACTTCAGGCACTATGCGTCTGTCCTCCATACTTAGTATTTCATAAGGACATGCCATTAGCCATGCCCATATACCAACATAGGGAGTTATACAGGGACAAGTTACTGGCTTTAGAAACCAGGTTCATCATTAATTTTAACACATTATTTCCTTCAGGTCTCAACCTGGAGGTTAATTTAAATGTTTAATTTAAATGCATAAATTTGAATGTACAATTGGGAAACATCGTAGGACAATATTTACTGTTTTTGTAAGGTGTCACTTTAAATTTGGTGCATTACTTCCAATTTTGGGTGTTCTTGCAATTAATCAATTAACTGTTGATTGTTTTTGTATATATGGATTGTGTTTCTGGTGTATTAATCATCCTTTGAATGCTTTTTAGCCGAAGTACCAGAAGACACAAGTAAAGGACTTTTTACCTGGAAGACACTGTGTTTTTGTTTAATTTTTATTCATGGCCTTTGTCTATTTGGAGTTAATCTGTCCGTCACCTTACCCTTTCTGCATATAATCTAATCATAAGACACTACAGTCAGGGGGTTGCCTCTAAACCTAAGGCCAAATTTGTGTATGCTATTCTGCAAGGCTTACTATCCTAACAAGTTCTCATCTGCCATCCACCCTGTACACTCTTGATTTGAGAATCTTCCCAAGAGGTAAGAACTGCAATAGTGAATATTATGATGGACATAGTATAGTTGTGTTAGGAATTTCCCATAAATTTATTTGCCATTTGTTAACCGGGTTTGTCTGGCTGGGCAGGTGTCCTTTTTCAGCAGACACCTGAGGAGAAAAGCCCAGATACAATGTTTACAGAAGATACAAAAACAAGCTTACAGTTGCAATAGTTTACAGTTGGATACAAAATTATTTACAGTTGCATATAAAGAATTGAAAAAATACAGATTAGAGAAATTTGTAAGGTTTATATGATGAATTCAGTGCTCTATTTAGAGGAAAAATGTAAAGGAATCTTGGTTGGTAGGAAGAAAAAAGAAGAAATAAAAGATTAAAGGTGAAAGGCAAGGAGGGCGTAGAGGGTATAGCAGGACCTAGTAAGCACTGAGTAGTTGTCGGGAAACAGGAAGTATAGGTAGAAGGAAAACTGTAGCAGGCTTACAAGCATGGGTGTCAAGTGGGGTCTTTACAGGGGCAGGACCATGATTTGTGCAGGTAGTCCTTTAGGGCTATTTTGAAATTGGGTGAGATTTGGAGAGATCTGATGGGGAGAGGGAGCGTGTTCCAAGTTGTGGAGACTGCATGGCTATAAAGACTTTTACCTATGGTTTTATTAGGTTTGCAGATTTGCAATAGGTGTTGGTCAGAGCTACAGAGTTCGCGGTTGGGGACATAAGGGGAGATGAGAGTAATTAATGAGGGACAAGCTTGGGGGTGTAGTAGGATAGATTGTGTCATGAAAAGCTGAGGTAGAAGGAGTTGGTTGTGGAACTCTGGCCAATTTAGTTTTTGTAGAGAGAGGCAGTGGTGTGATTTGCGGCAAACCCGGCAATTTTATTATAGGTTAGTTCAAGTTTGTGTAAAAGATTTTTTTGGAGGTTGGTAAAAATAGGGGCAGCATAAAGTAATGTTGGAAGGAGATAGGCTTGGGCAAGGAAGGTTTTAGATTCCTGTGTAAGGAATTTTTTTATTTCTGTAGAATAGTCCAAGTTTCTGATGGGTCTTTTTGATGAAGTTGTTGATGTGGATGTCGAATTTCAGTTCTTCATCAATGTGTACACCGAGAAGTTTGGTGTGTGACTCTGCTAGAATGACTGTATTGTTTAGGGAAGAGATAGAGAAGGTTTTGAGATGTTGGAGAGGTTTGGGAAGGAAAAGAAGTTTAGTTTTATTAGGCTTCAGTAAATACACATGTTTGCATGTGGTCATTATTTCAGTTCAGGTTCCCTCCTGCCTTGCTTATTTTCTGTGCTTGGTACCCTGGGCTGGAATGGCTCCCGGTCTAATTCAGTTTCACCTTCCATATAATTTTTGTACCAGAACCACTCTCTTTTTCCTTGCCATACTTTCCAAAGTCGGAGATTGGGGACCTCTATGGTGGACTTGTGGCACAAGAATTCTTCCCTCCTTGCCTACTAGGGCTTTAGCACTGGGATATTCTCACCTGGCTTTGCCAGTGCAAGAAAGATCTGAAGATAGTGTTGACCAACAGCCTTCTCATACCACTGATACATTTACATGGCAGAAGGAGGACGTCTACTAAAGGCTTGGGGGAATGGTACAGCTCTGGAAGTTTAGCTAGCCAGTCAGGTTACATGGGGACAGAATATCACAAGAAGTAATGATCACAGCAGTGAATCTACTCAAACATCTGCATTGATGATAAGTTACTAACACAAGTGTAGTTTGCTTCTGGCTTCACTTAAGGAAGTGTTCATGCTAACATGGACTCATAGAGCTAGCATTTTTGGTATTAAAGAGGACTTTTACTACTTTTTCTGAGGTGATCACAAGAGAAGGGGCTGACTGGTTGTCACTGGAGGAAAGGACATGGAGAGGCAGAGAGAAGAAGTCTGAGCTAAATTTTTCCACTAGTATGTTTACAGTTTCCACAGAGAGTGTGTGTGTGTGTCTGTGTGGTACCTTTGATATTTTTATTTTATTTTATTTTTCCCTTTGTTTACCAGGCAAGTGAGCTAACTTATAGATTCTTTTCAGCCGTGAGCCAGGGGCAGTTGCACAATGTGTTACAGAGATAACATTTAAATGACTATCAGATAAATAATTTTGAAATGATTGGAAAATAGTTTATTTCTGTCTTAAACTGTTACATAGATCATTTTGAAGTGAATTTGTCAGAGTTAGTTTATGTAAATATCTACATAAAGTATTATCTTATGGAGTTGCAGAGTTTGAGTATTTCATGCACTGTATATTGCTTACAATTCATGAAAGCCGCGGTGGTACAGCGGTAGCATTGTTGCCTCACAGCAAGAGGTCCCCTGTTCGATTCTCAGCTGGAGTGCCTTCTGTGTGGAGTCTGCATGTCCTCCCCACGGTTGAGTGGCCTCCGAAAGACATGCGTGAATAGGTGTGCCTTCGCTGAAGGTTGGGTGTCGGGCTGGCAACTCGGCACTATAAAAATTGACTGCCAATCATTAGCGGACCGGAGTTTGGCTGTGGCGACCCCTAACGGGAAAAGCCAACCAACATATTGCTTACAATTCATAGGTGTAATGCAGTTGTTCATATTTGTTCATTAAATGTTTCTACGTACACAGTTATTGTTGTATTTAGGTGTTTGAAGATGAATAGGTGGCCTAAAGTTGAGTTGTAACTTTTGAGATGGTAGCATAAGTGTGGGTTTTGAATGTCAGGAAAATATATTTGTATTTGTCCAATCCACTTGTTTTTTTTTTTTTTTTGTATGTCTGGGAGGTATTTTTTAACTTGTGCTGGATGCTGAATAACATACAACTCAGTGTAGTGCTTAGTATTTTCTCTGAGGTTCCCGGCATAGTTATTGAAAGCTTTATGGTTGTCTGGATGTGGTAAAAACATTTAATTAATATTTTGCTTTGCAGGTCCTGAATTTTTCTCTTTGTTTACCCCTATAAAGCCACTTTTGGAGTTAACAGGATATGAGTTTATTTCTTAGAGCTAGGAGTTTTTTCTCCTGTTGTAGTTTATTGACAGATGGGTTCAACCAAAGGTGTTGATTCATGATCCTGGCATTGTATCTATGATGTATGGTGTTAGAAGCATCATTATGGGAGTTTAGGTAAGATCAAAAATTGATGGTGTATGTGGATGCTTTAGTTTTGTAGTCTCCATGGGGTGGGAAGGTTTAAGTCTTTGTAATACATAAGCTCATGCTAGGAAATTAGCCTTAGAGAATTCTATGAAGACAGTGGGATTTGAGGAAGTCTTATGCTGTGATTTACTGGAGAATATTACTGCACAGTGATCAGGTTTAACCAAAGAGGAGACGGCTGCAGGTGTGGCACATACTAGTGCCATATAATTCCTAGATCTAATAGGGTCGAGTCCCTAGAAGGGGAGGGCAGTAATTGGTTGAGAGATCTGATGTTGATAAGGGTTTTCAGAAATTATCTCCAGGTACCTCTAATCTAGCAACCTCACCTACTTGCCCACTTCCATCATTTCAGTTACAATCTTTTTCTACTTCCTGTATTTGCTCTCTTCTCCAAAAACTAAAACCTACCACCCCCTCTGCTGACCAACTACTAGCAGAATACCTGCAAAAAGGAGCCAAAGCCATAGCCTTCCCCATTTCCATACTGATAAACAGAACCATAAGATAAGGAACTATCCCATCTAGCTGGAAAGTCTCTCACATTATCCCCCTACATAAAGGTGGTAACTCCAATGACTTTTCAAACTATCGTCCAATGGCTTTACTCTCCCCACTGGCAAAAATAATGGAAAAATGCATCCATAAGCAACTACTTAACCATCTTATGCAAAATAACTTACTCGCCAACTGTCAACATGGATTTAGACCAAGTACCACCACTGCACTGATATACTTTACAGACTGCATAAACAAAAAACGTAACAATATTCTCTCCTCTTCAGTCTTTATAGATTTATCTAAAGCTTTTGATATGGTTAATCACCAGCTCCTTTTAAATATACTTAAATCACTTTCTCTTGAACCTTTAGCCTTAAATTGGTTCAAATCTTACTTAGACAACAGACAGCAGGCTGTACTATGGGACAACAATCTATCTACACACGTCCCCATTTCCCTTGGTGTTTCCCAGGGCTCCATATTAGGCCCACCGCTATTTTCCATTTTTATTAATGACCTCCACATAGCAATTCCTCATGCAACCTGTATTCAGTACGCAGACGACTCCACTATAATTTGTACAGCTAACTTCTCCTTAATGATCCATATAAACCATGTTTTTGCAATTTAATTCTATGTATATAGTAAACAACGTTTTGTATCTTACCTTTACTATTCGTATTATCCTCACCATTAGTTTGTGTACTTTTTTAATAACAGCTGCATCAAGCTTGTACTGTTGCAACATTATTGGACTTTTTTAATAGCTGTGTCAAGCTTGTACTGTTGCAACATTTATTAGTATATTGTGTATGTGTATTGGAGCTTTTCTCCCCGGGCCTCTACTGAAAATGGACATGTATCCAGTTAGACTAGCCCGGTCAACAACTGTAAAGTAAAATAAATAAATAAAAAATAAAAAAAATCATTATGTATTATGTGTTATTTTTAGAATATGTTTGTCACTGTATGTAAGGAAAACTGAAATCACCCAGTATGGCTGCATTAGTTTCTGAACCTTGGGATTCAGTTTTTTTCGCTGTAGGTATCACAGGCTGCAGGCATAATGCTTCGGATTCTGTAATTAGCCAGGGTATGGAATCTAGACTTGCTTGTATTTACCAGGATATGGAGAAGTTCTAGGTTACTGTCTTGCTGAATGACATGTGAGGTAATAGGATTTTGAGTAAAAGCAGATATGCCCCCACAAGGGCCACGGCAAGCCTAAGTGGTGGGTCTAAATGAGGGGTAGCATAAAATCCAAGTAGAGAAGGAGTGTTGTCAATATTTAAAGCCAAGTTTCTGAGATTATAGAGATGCCTATGTTTTCCTGGTCTAGGGAGGCCTTAAAGTAGGGAACCTCTTGTTTGGGTAGTCTACTAGCACTGAATGGTGCCACATTACTGTATTCCTGATTCAAAAGTGTTAGTTGGGCAACTGTATGAGACTAAATTTGCCTAAAAAAGCAGTATGGAGCAGAAGCTGTTTTTGGTAATATGTGAAATCCCTAGGGGAGAGGTACAGGCCATCCGTCATGTAGCAGTTAGGACTGTAGACTATCTCTCACCAAGATGACACACAATGGACCCACTCTGGAAAGACACCAGTTACCAAGCTAATTGTTTACCATTTGTTACTTGCGTTGCTTATCATTTGTGGTGATGGCAGGATGCTACTCATGTCTAGTTTTCTGCAGTGAGTCTTGTAGGTTTGGCCTGGTTTTATCATTTCACTTTTTGCAGTATATTACCATGAATTCTGCCGTTATTTGACTGCTATTGTTGCTGTTTACTCTTACATAATAAGCCAGATAGGGGAGCATGACATTCTTTCCAGGACTTATATTTATGCATTTACATTGCTAAATATCACATGGACATTCCTTTACTCCCTTGATCTTCAAATGACTGTTCATTCAGCTGAAAGCAATGTTCCTGTCTGAGCCTTTCCCTTACATGGGCATTCCTTTACCCTTTGTTCTTCAAGTGACTGTTCATTCCACTGTAGGCTCAAGACCTTCTCTAGGTGGTAATTATGTTTACTTTCTGCTCAGTATTTATGTCACCGTACTCTAAACTTTACTGTACTTTTTACATTCCTGAAAATGTTCCATATTTATTGCCGTTTCCTTCATCCCTATCTCTTTTTCATATTCTTTTCTGTTGTCTGTTGTTGGCCAGCTACATTGTGGGTATTATCTTAGTATTTGAAGATGCTGTGAGCAATTGTGTATCTCTGTTTCTCCTTCAGCATTTTGAATTATAGCTTTATATAAGATTTACTGCTTTGTCTTCAATGTTTTGAAACTTAATATTACTGTACATTACCTGTCTGGAGTTGATATTTTGCTTGTTATTTATGCTTTGTGTTGAACCTTATTTCTCCTGTACATTAACTGTCGAAGCCTTTGCTAGTGTTGATTTCAAAGTTTTTGTTTATTACACCCCTTGATTAAATGTATACCTCCCAGTTGCCAAGACCTCTCAAATTTTGCTCTGCCCCTCATAACATTCATGCTTTTATGACCAAATAGAGAAACTGCACTAACTGAATATTGACTGACATTACAGATACAGCATTTTATAGTACGAAAATACATTTTGATATTCTATTATACTGCCAAATTTCTGAATGACTAGTGCTGATATTTAAAATGTGTCCCTGATTTGGGACTTTTGTTCCTGCTTATTTATAGCCTTGGCCCTCAGCGGTAAGAGGTTGAGAGGTAGGAAAATACTGTTGTTCAGTGGAAGTGAAATTCAAAATTTATTTGAGAATTGGTTTTGGATTTCTCAGTCTTTGCTGATTACAGGTATTCACTTGTTGGTGTTAAACTAGATTAAGTAGCCTGGCTTTTCTTTTTTCTTTTGTAAATATTTAACAGTACCATTCAAAATTATTTGATTTTATGTTTGTACTGTATTGTATTTCTGACATGAGCTTTTCAATCAGAGCCATCAAATGAAAATATACTTGTCAACAAAGTAATAATAATAATAGTAATATTTATAATGGTAATAATAATATATAAAACAGATAAAAATAAATCCTTCTGTAATGCAAATATGATAAAAAATGATAATGAAATTGAATGAAATTGAAGTGTAATGAGAAATTGCTAGATTCTGTTAAGTGCATCAGATTTAATATCCCTCTACCATAGCCACTGCAACTCCGTCAAAGCCTATGAGGATTTTAGAACCACTATGCTTAACTGACTGTATTAGATAAGGCTTAGGTTTTATAACCTTATACAGAAAAAAAGAGGAAAATGTAGTTCTCTTATCTTGTTCTGTCAGTTTATTGGTTCTGAAAGTGTGTCTAAAGAATCCGGGTAAGGACATCATACTGTCATTTTACTGCATTTGCTGTAGACAGCTGTCACATTGCATTTGGTTCCAGTTTCTTTTATTTAATTTGCTAACTTTCAGAACTTGCATGTAATAAGATGTAAGGTAAAAATAAGACATGTCACAGTTAGATAAATCTTCAAGAATATTGCATGGGTCTCTAGAGTCTGTCATTCTTCGAACTCTTAACTGTTTAGGCATTCCTAATTTAAGTTCTGAAGGCCATCTGTCACTGATAGTTATATAAGAACACGAAAACAGAGTGATACAATGTAATGACCGGTTTATCTAGGAAGACTGATTCTCACTAGCTCACGGGCATTACAGATTGTCCTGGGTTAGCATACAGTTCTGAACTATTCCGGTGTTTACATCTCTCAGTCTTTACTGGGAATGTTTCTGGAATATGCAATTACACTTGCAGCATGCTTCCAAACATTTGCTGAATCTACCTTGCCATCGTCACCATTGTATAGTGTGACTTTTTTTTCTTATGCACACACTTTGTCTTAAAATCTTTTCTATACTACTATTTAAGTATATTTAAATTGTATTCATTCACCTCCCAATCTGCAGAATGTTTTGAATTCATGATATCTGGCTTTGCATGAATTTTGAAGCAAAATCTTGTACTGTTTTTGATGTCTTGCACTGGGTCAGTTACTGATACTTCCTGTTCACTTTAATATATGCTGTACAGTTTAAACTGCTTTGTAGCTTTCTAAACCACTGCTCATTAAATGGAGAGTGTATTGCAAGTGACCATTTCCCAGTGATCTCTGTGAAGCACTGCCTTCTCCCAGTTTCTGCTGGTGATAGTCCTCCTTGTGCATGGAAGTGTTTCAGTGACCACAAAAGAATTTTGTGGGTTTTTTTTGCACTATTTGACTAAATTTAGATTGTGTCAGGATCTTTAGCCTTGTTTCGCAGTCATCCATGCTGTGTTCCAAAAGCTGAAATTTTATATAGATGTTCTGAATTGATGTTGGATTATTCCATTGTAGTGTATGGAGTGCAATGATTATGCTTCAATATTCTGTAAAAGACAAACCATTTAAGTGCCTGTATGGCATGTGACCTGAATTTAACAAATGTTAAGTACCCCCTGCTTATGTTAAGATGGGGTCTACTGCTTGGCAGTAAAATCTGCCTGTACTGACTAGCAAATGACAGCGGCAGAGCAAAAGATTTGTTTCTGCCTGCTGTCTGTACCCTTAATGTGTGCCTAAATTCTTAAAAAATAAAAAAATTATTGCTTGAATAACAAACTCATAGTTATGTCATCATTTAGTGACTTCAGTCCTTGGTGGTTTGTCTGAAAACCAGAGTTTTTATGAGGAACAAACCAAAAATATGAAGCAATAATCTGGACTTTCTGCGAAAATCTAGACATTAGAGGGTCCTTAAAGGTAACTGTAAATGTGCTGGACAGTGTTATACTGCCCTTCTGACAGTGTCTGCTAAGTGTTTTATGGCTTTTATAGATTTGAAAGCCAAGAAAATACTTAGCAATTTTTTTCCCTTCTAACTAATAGTGCACAGAGCAGATAAAGCTCTGTGCACTACTAAGAATTATGATCGTCTTGCTGATCTACCCCTGTAGTAAGTGTTCTCAACATGGATGCCAAGATTCATGTCTCAAGCTTTGCTCTAGAGGCATATTTCTTGGCATCCATGTTCCATAATCATGTATATTATAAGCATGTTAAGCTGTGCTCTGTCATTCTACTTAATGATCCTATAATCTCTTTTTCCTTGACAGCACCCTATACAGATAAGCACTTTTTAGAATTTGGTGTTAGCTTGATTTGGGGAGGCCCAGTATTTCAATCTGACTGCTGTAATATGCTATTTCTTAAAACATTAAATAAAGACTCTTTTCAGCATTGCTGTTCAGGTTACAGGTTACCTCATTAATCATCTTCCCATCCTCAGAATTAAATCTTTTAGTGCAAAACACGTTTACCTGTTCTGCTTTGGTCACTGTTCACTTAGTCACTTATATATCCCCAATCCTTAGTAATTTGGTTTGCTTACTAGTATCCCTGGGGAAATGATGTTGAAAACCTCAGTGAAATTTGGTTATGCTGCATCCACTACTCTTTTTTACTCTTAAGCTCCCACAGATAAAAAATGCATTTATTGATGGTGGCACAACCTGAAATTTCTTGAGTCCTGCTGCATTGGAACTTGTATATGTGTTGCATTCACTACATTTCAAAATCATTTTATTTCGATGTTCTGTGCAGTTTCCCATTATGGATGCCTACAAGGTGACTGGCTTTTGCTTGCTGTCCTATTTTATAAATCATATATATTACATAGTAGGACCATAGCCACAAAAACATGAAATGTATGCTTACAGATTAGCATGAGTAAGATCATTTTGTTTGGCATTCTCCATTCACTGCATCAGAAGCTGTACCTTTGGTTGGTGCCCAGTCTGTTTTCCCCTCTGTGATGTTCATGTTCACTTATATCTACCATAGACCTACTACAAGGTGTCACAAAAAAGCAAACGGGAGCCAGTGCTTGATACATCCATTACATTTACTAACTTGGCAGCAGCATGTTGAACCAGGAATAACTATATGACACACCTCTGAATGTCTGGGTGTGAAAATCAGGCACAAAACCTTTAAAAATCAGAAATACTGGGGCAAAATCAGAAAATCAGGGATAGCTCATTTGCATAAATTCTACATAGTCATCATCACAAGTCACCTTCTATCTCTTGTACCTCCTACACACACACACACACACACACACACACACACACACACACATATATCCAGCACTAGGTGACCTAGACTGGCTGAGAGTGGGTCCGCTAGCTGGGGGTTGTCATGTTTACTTTTTTAATTAAAAATAAAATACATGTTTTTTTTAAGGGAATTTTTCTTTAAGAATGCCCTCTGCATGCATGTGTCCCTGTGTGCGCAATTATCGCGCACACCTGTTCCTTCTTCCTTTCTGGGAAGGGAATTTAAATATAAGAACAATATTCCTGCTGCTTGTAGACCACCATACCAGCAGTGTGTGTGTGTGTGTGTGTGTGTGTGTGTGTGTGTGTGTGTGTGTGTGTGTGTGTGTGTGTGTGTGTGTGTACACTAGTTAGGGATGCCAGGTTAGTTCATTTGCTTATTTTTACTTCTGCTCACGCTAAGTCTATTTACAATCTGCAGCTGTTTTGTTTAGCAAATGGCTATCACTATTGTGCTATGAAGTTTAAAATCATTGTTAGTAGCACAACAGTTAGCATGCTTACCTTTAATGCTTGGTTGTTGGTTCTACTCCCACTGCATGGAGCTAGATTATTGATACTGTGTTGTACTTTAAGGGGTGGGGGGTGCTGCAGTCCTGAATATATGTCTTCTTTTGGATAAGATGCCTAGTAACTATGAAACTGTTGTTAGTTTGCCATCCATTCCCTATTGCAATATTAATGTAATATATGCAGTTTATTTTCAAGGGCAACAGGCACTGAATTTTTAGATAAAGCACTGAAATATAAACGTGTTTGCTAGCAGCAACCACTTCATTAGTTACAGAAACTTGTAATGTAGACTTAATCGGATGACTTTTACTTCTGCAGAGATTGTGTATATTGACTGATATTGGTGGATTATATTGACAGAAGTTTGTGTGGCCTTTTATGGTTGAAATGTTCTAAAATGGGCAGTTTTGTCATTACTGGTTCCTACATTTTGTTATATAGCTACTGGAAAAATGTTCAAAACTATAAATTTAAAATACACCTCAGAACGGACTGTAATAAGGTACCAGCTCCTGAGACACTGCATACTCTCAAATTAATATATTTAAGTGGACCATTATTACTCTAAATTCACACTTTTTCCCGAAGCAGATAATAAATAAAATAACATAATTATACGTTGTTTCAATATTGTCAGATCTTGGACCCATACACAGTTAAAATCTGACTAGTCTTTTTTTCTTAGAACTTTATTAGTCCTTCCTGTTCCTACTTTACTCACTGTTGTACGCACCACTAACAAATCTGGCATTTAGCCTTTCCCCTTAAAAGACATTGTTTTTAACTTTGTTTTTTATTCTGAACAAATTTTATGTCCCTTTTTTTTAATTTTATTTATCCTTTTATTGTCTGGGTTAGTCCCATGAGGCTGGTAGCCTCTTTTCAAGGAAGACCTGGGGTAGTCTTTGTACTACTAGGGGAAATGTGGCCAGGGCATTGATGAATTTCCCTTACTCATTGGAAGGTTAAATAAAACCAAGTTTGAAGTGGCACTTCTCACTTCTGGTCCAAGTGCTTATAGACGTGGCACTTCTCACTTCCAGTCAGAGTGCATAGGTTGCTTGGAGAAGCAAGCATTCAAGTATGGAGACTGCTAGTGTTGCAGGAGCTTGTGGGTGCACATTGTTGAAAAATGATTCTATGTTGATTAATTTGAAGGTAGTTGAGCCTTTAAGCAAGGAGGGATGTGCGGTTGATTGCTGCCCAGAGGAGAACAGAAGGATGGAAAAAGTGAAAGTAGTCATTCTTTCACATCAAACTGAAGGCAGTCGAGCTTTCTGCACCAGAGAAGGAAATGGTTAAACCTGTTGATCGAGGAGCAGAAGATGGCAGTATGTGGGTAATTGAACCCTCACAAGACTCAGAGATGGAATTTCAGCAAAACATGTTTCCTGTAGACATGCAGGATAATAAGGATAGTGTTATTACAAGCCTTCAACCAGGAGGATTGTGGGACGATTATTAATAGACATGGCAAAGAAGAGTGAAGTAGAGGTAGGAAAAGACTTGGTGTGGGGAGAAATTATGGTGAAAATCCAGAGAGATGAAGTGAAGGTTAAAAAAAAGAAGACATTTGCAGAAGCACTTGGATTCCTTAAAGGAGAAGGGTTGAAGTTACAGAAAAAAAACAGTACATTGTTGTTTGTCTTTTTGGCTTTTTCTGGTTAGGGGTCGCCACAGCGGAACTCCGGTCTGCTAATGATTGGCAGTCGATTTTTTTATGGTGCCGAGTTGCCAGCCCAACGCCCAACCTTCAGCGAAGGCATGCCCATTTACACAACTATACTGTAAAAAAACAGTACATTGTATGGATTCAAAATGAAGATGGACAGGTATGAAATGTGGGATAGAGTAATGGTGCCTTTAGGTATCAAGGCACAAAAGGTAAGACCCATAATACTGATTAAAAAAGTATATTGTGACCTTTTTTCAAACTGTTTCAGTACTCAAAATTATGGGGGGAATATGAAAATGGAAAAGATATACTCATCCATGGAATAAGTATGTTATTAAGACTTCTTATTATGAAACACAAAAAAGTACACATACAATTCAGAACAGAGACAGAAAGAGGCTCTGTAAAACACTATTAACTGCAGACGTTTTGTAAAGAAGTCAAACACATTTCAACAGTTTTTGATAATAGTGGGTTATGGACTGAAGGATAGGACTGCAATGTTAAATCATTGTTGGAAAATGATAAAACTGTACATATTCTGAGTATGATCAATATAGAAGGTGATAAAGCTGTTGTAAAACACTGGGAATAACAGAAATCACTTTTTTGTAGAAAAGAGGGACATTTTTAAGTAATTGTGAAAAGAAAAAATGTTATTTATGTGAAGAGTTTGGTCATAATTCAAAAAATGATGAGATGACATGTTATAAAGGAAATCGGATGGGACATTTGTGGATGGATTGTTTAGAAAAAAGATGAAGAGGTAAAAATAGTTGAAGACATTATACAGCATGATGTGCAGGAGGGACAGACAGAACAGGCAGAACAAAAGGAAGATAATTCAGATACAGCAAATGTTACATTAAATACATATAAAGATAACAGGGAAATCAAAAACGGGAGAAAAACATGTGAAGTTGACTTTGAAAACGATGACGAAGATATAAAACTGAAAGTGTAAAAAAGAAAAATTCTATTGGAAAGTGGGTGAGAGAGAGGAAAAGACTATTGCAAGTTAGAAGTTTAAAAGAAAACAGAAGGGAAATGGGTAATATTAATTTCACTAAGGAGAACAGAGTCAAATCCTACACTTTTAGCAGTTAACGTTAGTAGCTTAAAGTGTTTAATAAGAAGAACTGGAGTACTTGAATGGTGTAACAAATCTGAAGTTAATGTTATAATATTGTAAGATGTGAGATGTTTGACAAAGGAAAAACAAGCAGAAACATTATGAAAATGAGGTATAATATGGAATTTGGATGAAGAAACCAGTTTAGATGTAGCAATTTTATACACGAATGCAGTGATAATATTGAATTACTTCTTAGTCAGATTAGGTAGAGTGACAGTATTAAATTTCAGATGGGATCATAATGTTTATAGACTTAAAACACTTTATGCCCCTATTTTATATAAAGAGAGAGAAATACTGATTCAGGAAATAATTATGCAAAGGTGAATATAGATATGATGTTGACAAATGACTTTAATTGCAATATGATGATATAAAACAAAAAGAACTGACAAGAAAATAATAGAAAGATTATGTTATGTGATAAATTAGTTTTGGGGAATACAAATAGATATATTTCAAGAGAGGAAATATTAAAACAGAGTGTGCTTATTTTTGGTATCTACAAGGATAACTATAATAAAAGAAGACACATTGAAAATGTTTTTTTTTCAGACCATTTTGCAATTTGGATTGAGATATGTGAAACTATAGAACAAATAAAAATAGGAAAAGGAATCAAAAGGATACTTGAAAAGGTATGGTATGAGAAAGGAGAAGACATTATATTAGAGTCATGGAAAGAACATGTGACTATGAGGGAATTATGTATTAACTGATTTCCTTACATTCACTGCTGCAGTATTCAGTATGCAGTACACCGAACATTACCCAAATGCTCCTTGCGTAGCATTAGGGCATCAAGGTGACATTCAGGCCTACCACAGTCAGAACTGATTGCCCCAGTAGGAACACCAGTCCAAGGAACCCAAGAGATAATCTGTGCATCCAGGAAGGCAAAGGACTAGGGGGAAGGAGGAGGGGAGCGAATACTGCAACAATGAAGGCAAGGACATCTACCATTATGGTAAGATTTTATACAACTGTACTATGTCCTTACATTCACTGCTGCAGTATTCTTAACATATGGGAGAGTACCAAAGCTCAAGAGGAAGGAGCAGAAAAGTCCCCTAAAAAGCCATGAAGAATGTTGCTAGCAAAACCAGGACTACCTCTAGAGATATCATCCAACTTGTACTGCTTGGTAAATGTATGCACAGAAGTCCAGGTAGCTGCTTCAAGAATAGAATTAGTATCTAAGTCTTTGAAAAAAGCACTAGAAGATGCCACAGCTCTAGTAGAATGAGCCTTGACTGAAGAGGGAAGACTGTTGCCATGAAAAGTGTAACAAAAAGAAATAGCCTTAGAAATCCAGGAGGTAATAGTTTGCTTGGATAAACAGCAAGTCCCGAATATCTAGGCTGAAAAGAAACAAATAACTGATCAGATTTTCTAATAGCCTTAGTCTTACCCAAAAAAAATCTTAAGTTGCCTGTGCACATCCAAAGTATGCAGCACCTTCTCACTGTCAGTTTGCGGTGAGGGGAAAAAAGTAGGCAGATTAATAGACTGATTAAGTGATAGGTCATTAACCACCTTAGGCATTAAAAAAGGGTTAGTGTGCAAAGACAATCTGTCCTCGTGAAAAATCAAAAAAGCACAAACTATAAGGGCATGTAACTCGGACACCCATCTGGCAGATGTATGAGATAACAAAAGAACTGTCTTTCAGGAACAATGTTGCAAGGAAGCTGAAGCAGAAGGCTCAAAGAGAGCCTGAGTCAACTTCTCCAAAACAAAGTTAAGATCCCAGGGAGCAGGAACAGGCTTCCTGGAAGGTCTAATATTAAGGACATCTTTAAGAAAATGTTACACCTCAAATTTAGAAGCTAGAGGAGGAGAAAAAGTCAGACAAGCAGAGATAGCTGATAAGTGGGCCTTAACAAAAGAATAGGCCAAACATTGAGCAACTCACACAAATAAAAGAGAATCAAAGGAACATCTACAGTAAGTTGGTCCAGGTTATGAGAGAGACACTAAATAGAAAACCTCTTCCATTTGGATAAGTAGGATTTCCTAGTAGTAGGTTTCCTGGCCTCCTGCAGGATTTGCAGCACATCCTCAGAAAAAAGGCAAAAACCAACAGGAGTCTGTGGTAGACTGGCCAGATGTTGGGCTTCCATGGCAGGGAATCCCCATATATTAAGAATACTGCAGCAGTGAAGGCATGGACATCTGCCATTATGTTAAGATTTTACACAACTGTACTGTCAGAATGGTGGATGGTGTTCAAACAGAAATATATATAAAAAAAGATATACTTACATGGGAATTTAAAACACAACAAAAAAAGAAAGAGGAACAGAAAGAAATGCATACAAATATATTAGATGTTTTTAAAACAAATGATAGTTTATTATACACAAACAGAAGAAATATGTAACATAAATCAAGAAGGAATTAAAGATCTGCTTTATAAGCAAAGATATTTTTACAAGGTAAACAGGAAAAGGTGTTGCCATATTCAAGTAAGGTGGTAAAAGCAGAAAGTGGAGTTATGAGGGAGTTGAAAAATAAAGAGGGATTCATTGAGACAGAACAAAGAAAGTTTATAAACATTGTAGTACAGCGTGTTACATAAATAGTAAAGGAAAGACAGTTTTAACAGGAAACAGACTGGGAGGTTAGAAAGTTTGTGGGGGAAATAAGTAAGTTGAAAAACAAATTAATGTCATAGAGTTAGAAATAGTGATTAACAATGTAAATTTATATTTGGCAGCGAGACCAGATAGTATAGAATATTTTAAATATAAGGACATGAAGCAAGGGCAAAAGGAGATATTGATATAGGTGTTTAATGAATGGTTGAATGAAGGAATCTGTTATATGCAATTATGTAGTGGAATTATGAGGTTTATATGGACAACTATAACAAACTTGATACAAATAATTGGAGAGCTGTAGTTTTGAGTAATAGAAATGATAAGATTTTTATGAAGATTTTTGTAAACATGACTAGAATGCAAAATAGGAAAGATATTGGGAAAAATGAATATGGGGTTATGGGTAACAGATGTTAAGAATTATTACTGTTTTTTAGGGAAATAGCAGATTATATTGGATTGAGAGGGAATACAGCAAAAATGGTAGTATAAATAAAGGATTTGACAAGATAGGTCATGTTTTATTATGGAAACTAATAGTGTGTTACAATTTCAGGATACAAATTCAGAAAGTATGTAAATCAGTATATACTAATAGTAAAATAAGATTATTAGTTAATGGCTAGATAGGGGGAAAATAGAAATTAATATAGGTTTGAAGCAATTATGTCCTATATGTAGTATCTTGAATTGGTTAGTAACAAACAAACAGATGAAACAATGAAGAGGATATACATGTGAAGAATTAAAGTATTACACACCGTATTATTATGTCATATGCAGATGATATCATTCTTATGGCTAAGAATGGTGAAAAGATGAAGGAGATTATTCTGTATGCAAACTCTGTGTTGAGTAACCTGGAAAATGGCATTAAATAGAGACAAAAGTAAAGGTTTTGAGTCTACTGAACAGGTAAAAGGAATGCAATTCAATGTAAATGAAATTTCGGTGTTGGGAATAAAATTTGGTAGTTCAAATATAATTAAGGAACATTGGAAAAAATTTTAAGAGACTTGAAACGAATTAGCAATATGTGGAGAAGATGTAAACCTTCTTTAAAAAAAAAGTACTTTTGATAAATTCCATTTGGATGGGAAAATAGTGTATGTGTGTATATATATATATATATATATATATATATATATATATATATATATATATATATGCTACCAAATGATGTGGAAAAACAATTTATTGAGATAATATTCAGATTTATATGAGAATCCAGGTTGAATCCTATTAATACATGGGTATTATATTTGAATAAAGAAGAAGGTGTGGGTTAGGTTTATTAAATCTTAAAGTTTATGGAGCTTCTCTAAATTTATATAAGGTGTTGAGGTGGATTAAAGGAAAAGAAGAGAGTTTGTTAGTAAGAATTTTGAAAAAGAAATATGAATGAAAATGGAGTTTATTAAGAATAAATAAAAGGATGAGTGAGTGGACAAATCCAGAAATGGATCTGTTATGAATGTTGAAATTAAAAATAGATGTGACAGAAGATTATAGGAAAATATGGTATATAATGTGATACATAATTATTTTGTGAATCCTTAGGCTCATTTCACAGAAGAAAAACTAAAAGCTGTAAAAGAATGGAAGAAAAGATATAAAAAAATATTCTGAATGTCAGGATTTTTCTGGAGACTGCAAATCAAAAAAATACTGATAAAAGGAAATATGTCTTCTAAGAAAATAAATGAAAGAATTTGTCATTTTTATGGGGAATTGGAAACAGTTGAAAATGTTTTTGTTAGACTGCAGGAGGGTGAATGTATTATGGGCAAAATAATAGAAAGAAAAAATAATAGAAAAGATACAAGACTATAAGCAAGTCAATATGGACATGATAGAATATGGATTTCATGAAAACTGTACTAGAGAAGCTGCACATAATATCGATAAGAAGGTGTTTGGTATTTTATGGATAGTATGGAATGGAAGATTGTATGAAATCATGTTTAATGGAAAGTGGGTAATTCCAAATATAATACTAAAACTTAGATGGTGGTTGTGGAAGAAGGAGTAGGGTCCATAGAAAAAGGAGGAAGTGTAAGGAAAGTTTTGAGAATCTGTAAATATGTGCATTGTATTGATTTTGTGAATATGAATTTATAAAGTAAAAGACCCCTAGTCTTTTCGATAGGTGGTATGGGAGCTTTTACATCCACCTGAGCTACCGTTGGTTGGGCTCAAGCTCAATTGCAAGAAATGTATAGTTATCCCCTTTGGGAAAAAACATGTACCCATGAATTACCACATAGGTGGCAGTACACTAAACACCGAAAGTGTGATAAGAGACTTAGGGACACAGGTGGACAGTGGTCTCACCTTCAATATCGCCACAACAGTCAGGAAATCCTTCTATGTGGCACACCTCATCACTAAGGGCTTTTCATCCAGAAAAAAGGAGGTCATTGTCCCACTATACTCATCCCTCATTAGACCCATTGTAGAATACAACGCTCCATTTGGTATGTACCTTTCAAGACATCTGCAACAACAGGAAAGGATGCAGAAATTCCTCACTAAAAGAAACACAGGCCTAAAGCAGATGTCCTATGCTGACCACCTTAAAAAACTCCAGCTGTACTCTGTCGCATATCGTCTACTCCGAGGCAATCTCTGCTTAACATACAAGGCCATGTCAAACCCAGAGCTGTTGGACATGCTACACTTAAAGAAATCCCAATCCCTCAAAGCCACACGCTCCAGGGATCTAAACCTTGTCATCACAATAAACAAAACATGCTGGAGGGATAGGTTCCTGACCCAGAGACTCCCCAGACTCTGGAATAGACTGCTCATACATGTCAAGCAGAGCACCTCTTTGGCCCTCTTCAAAAGGAACCTTGATGACTGGATGGGAGAAAGGAAATTCACTCCAGGGATCACGTCAGTTGCCTTGCTAGATAGGGGTCCAGGAAAGTAAATAGTGTGGAAAGAAATAGCCAGGGAATTGTTATGGCTAAGCTTGTTTAGGCCCTAGGGCCGATAGCCTAGTACCAACCTATGAACCTCATTGAAAGAATGACACAATCAGGAATGCAGCATTCCCCTTATGCTGCATTGCTGTGTCCGCACACCATTATCTACCAGATATGGGAATAAAACCCACAGCCTTCTGCAGCAAAGGCAAGTGTGTTACATGTTGTGCCGAAGTCTTTCTCTAAAAGTCTAAAAATGTACAAAGCTTTCTTGCATCTATATATAGGAAAATCACTAGATTATAAAAGTATATGAAATTTAATGTTATTACTCATACCACTGTTTTCATCAAGCAACACGTCTTATGCTATTGGTGTGGCTGCTGAGCCATTTATTTTCTAACAACAAAAAAAAAAAATGCCGAGATGGAAAACACAGAAAATACGCTGAATAAAAGAAAATGAAAGAATCCAGCAAAGATTTTCAGTCTTGCCTTTACTTCCACAACCCCACTCTTCCTTTTTCACCAAGCAATATGCCTGCTCAGATAAATCAACTTTTAGGATGAGCATTTAGTCTGGAGATGTGAAAAATAGAATACATTGAACTTTATTTGCAAACTCTCTAGTTTCTCCTGTTATAACTGACAAAAGTACTTGCTGATTAAAAACTATTTTCTGTTATTTATATCTCTGAAATGTTTTCCTGTTGTCATCTACAGAATGATTTCATGATCACTCTGAATTTATGCTGTTGCACAGATAAATGATAAATTGCGGCAAATGCAAATAGAACTCCGGAAAAGGGGACGGGGATGGTTTTTCCTTAATTTGTAAGGTGTGACTGGAATGTCCTGCAAAAAATTTCAAACAGCTGCTTCTAAATAAATGGGCGAATGCTGCAGCTTTGAACTGATTTTGTGAAAAAAAAATAATAACCTAAAGACGTGCAGGGTAATTGAAATAAAAAAAGCTACCTGTCAGGAAAGACATTGCAACCATTTTACTCCAAATCCTTTGGTGTTTTACAACTGACCCCACATACTGCCTCCGATTATTATTGTTACTTCAGAAATAAAAAAAAGTTCATTTGAATCTACTTACCTGCCTAACCTTATCTCACTACTGATCAGCACAGTTCTGAGGTAACGCGGCTCACTGCAGTCTAATTCTTTTCCTGTCTCACTTATTGCACAGTCATCAGATTCATTGTCGCATAATCCTATCCTTGCCTAGTTGCCAAGTGAAAGTTAATTATAAAACATATAAAAAGCCTACACAAAATCAAAATTCAGAAATGAAAAAGTACAATAAAAGACTGGAAACTGAGTCACTTATTGCTGTCACATTCTGGGGAAAGAGGAGGAGCTGAGCTGAAGGAGATGCTGAAGCAGAACAAAAACATGACTGAACTGTAACTTATCCAACTGCCTCTTAGCTGTCAGGCTCTGTAGGTGGGAAGAACATAGCTAGGACATTGCACCAATTTGAACTTTTAAATCAAGTCACTCTGGCTGTATTGAAACACTTGAGACTCTTAGCTTTAAGTACTTAGAGTACTGCTTTCACTTTATGCATACATTCTCAGGTATTTACATTTTAATGAGTAAAAAAAAAAACAATATATAGCTTCAGTCCATTTTATATTGGGCATTTCAAAAGAGATGCAATATTTTGGATTCACAAATACTGATTAAGTATTGTCACATTGAAATGTACTATATTGACATTATCAAGTTGAGTAGTTTCAAAGGTGATTTACTGCAATTGATGTGTTTTTGTTCAAAATCCTTCTAGTAGTACAGCTGCCTCTTTCACTTAAAACAAGAACTAAAAACATGATATGTGTGCAGCAGCAGAATTGCTTAGAATTTTAACTCCTGGAAAAGTAAAATAAAGAATTTCTTGAAAAAAACAGGTACAAAAGCTCCATTAATTTTTGCTGCAGAAGTTTACCCAGAGTAAATATGTTACTTGTTTTGTAAACTGTAACTACATGGAATACAACTAACAGTTAAAGACCTACACATTTCATTACTGCTTTTGGGTAAGCCACTAACACACTGGTGTGTTTTATAATGTCGTGTATGTTTACGTGGGGGTCTATGACATGGCATCGAAAAGGCCTTTCATTGAACGATTGCATTAATAGAAGCCGGGTTTGTGTGGGGGCTGTGCCCCCACACCCCATGCTAAATATATATACCAACTCCGAGATCGCACTACAATGAGGAAAGGGAAAATTTTCCGATCTTCACTGTACCGCAATCTCACAAAAGCGACTTCTATTAATGCAATTTTCTATTATAAAGCCGTTCGATGAAAGGCCTTTTTGATGCTGTGTTATAGACCTGTTTACATGACAGCTGGCCATCATAAACATTATACAATACATTCAGTCATTCTGAAAGTTCAGCAGACCTGAAGGAATATAAAATTAATGCTGCATGGTGGACCCTATGTTCCCTCCATACCCACTGTTAATATACTTCCTCTAATGTCACAGTACCTTAGAGTAAGGGGATACAAATGAATACAAAATTAGTGTTGCATGATGGAACCCATGCCCCTCCCCCATGCCATATTAACTACATCTCCAAGATCATACTACCTATAGACAAAGGGAATATAAATGATATATAAAGAAAATAAGACCATAAGACCACTTATTCTCTTTACAAGAAAGTGGTGTGACCTCTAGATTTAGTATATATTTAGTTAGTGGAAGTATGATGGCTTCTAGCTTCTACTGGTTTGGATTTATGGGAGCAGCTTCCACACACCAAGTACTGTATGCCATAATATTTGTTTTAAAATTGTGTTTAAAGTGATGTTTTCTAATTTTTGTTACCTCATTAAAAAAAATTATGTCAGTGCGAGAATAAGTGCTGACATATTGTCAATCCAAGTATATTAGTAATGCATGCACTCTGTTATGATACAAACAGTAAGCTTATTAAAATTCCCTAAATAGTACCGCATTAGAAAGCTGTAGTTTCAGGTGCCATCTGTATTGTCCAGAATCTTTAGAATGTTGCAATAATGTAGCTGCTAAAACTACTGGTAAAATCAGAAGCAATTCATTTTTCTTTGTCATCCTCTTACTTATTTTAATGGCTCTTTTGTGTTTGCCCCAGAAACTCCAGAGTCAGGATGTTCTTAGTATCTGTCATCTACTGATTTATGATTTTCTGTGGATGCACAGTGGGGAGTAATGGTTGTAAGGACATCAAATATTGAGCAGTAGAGGGGAGAATGAGCATTTATTGTAATAAGGAAAGTACTGTTGGTGCATGTTGCTCAACATTACATTAGATCTTTGAGGATAGGTCACTTCTACAATAAATCATAATACTTCGGTCTGTCCACTTTTCTGGTCATAACTTCTGTATGTAGTGCCATATTCTATGCAAGGAATCAAACACAGGTTTTATGCTTCCCTAGGTGCTAAGGTAGGTGGCATAAGACTTGCTTGTGGGTCCTAAATTGCTCTGGATTCTCTTCGTTTTTTAAGCTGGAGATCCCTGTAGGGATGAATGTTTGCAGCGTGCAGATAAGTGTGGTTAGGCACTGCATACCCTAAAGTGCATACATTCTCACAAACATGCATGTATGAATGTCTGACAACACATTTCTGCCTTTTCAAAAACAGTTTTCCTAATCTGTAATAAACTCATATAACATCTCATAATGTAGTAGCAGTGTTTGCTAGTTTGAAGAAATATTTTTTTTTCTTTTGCTTACATTTGAAGGAACTGGTTTATCTGCTACATAATGAAAACTGTCGTGTAAAAAGTAAAGTATTTGTGCTTAATAAAGTAGTAGCTAATTTGCTACATATAAAAACATCTCCATAATGTCCAGTAACAAATAAAAGTCTTCCTATCAAGTAAGATACTAGTTAAGTTTAATACTTTGTAGTAATAGTATACCAGATTGTCACTTGTGATCAAAAGCAATTAATGGTTTTGCAGCTAAAGTGTTGCAAAATAGTGAAAGACTTGTGTATAAATGGAAAGGCAATATTCACATCTAGTACGAATAAGTAACTTCCTGCAAATATCAGCAGTAATGCTGCATTCTCAATAGAGATGGATATTGCAGTACTTTTATTTATTTTTTATTTTATTTTACATTTTTTGAATGGGCTAGTCTATCTGGATATATGTCCATTTTCAGTAGAGGCCTGGGGGGAAAAGCTCCAAACAGGATTATACAAAGTGACTATAGATACTAAGCATTTACTTAAAGAAAAAAAACATTGCAACAATACATTAAGTTGTAAAAGTAACAGCACTTTACCATACATTTGGTCTAAGATAGTAGGTGTAGTGAGGTTAAGAGCAGTAGAAGTAACTATAGAAGGAAGGTATAGTAGATTTAGAGCAGTAGGTCAGACAGAGAGAGAGAGAGAGTAAAACGAATAACTATTATCTGTAAAATGTCTTATGTTCATAAATACTAACAGTTTTTGGGATAATATGAATCTCTAAAAGGCTAGTTTGGCTTATGTAGTAGTTAAGGAAGGGATAGAAAAAGCTGGATTAAACTAGAAAAATTGTAATGATTCCTGAATAAATAGTGAAGGACATATGAACAGATACAACTGTTGGGGTAGGTTTAAGGTGGTTTAGCAAGAGGAGTGGTTATCATTCTGGTTTAGTACATGTACACAGCCATTGAGATTTAAGGAAGGCTCTTAACTGGTTCCTGAAGAGTGGTGTAGATGTAAGGGAAGTTAGATTGTTTGGAAGCTTGTTTCAGGTGTTTCCAACAAAGTTAGTAAAAAGGCTATCACCAGATTGTTATTGGATTTATGGATAGCTACTAGGAACGTATTTGCTGAACGTAGAGTTTTAAGATTTTTATAACCACTAATGAGGTTACAGAGTACAGGGGTATTAGTGGGATTGTACAGGACCTTGTGAGTGATGGTAAGTTGTTGAAGAAGAACCTGGTTTTCAAATTCCAGCCATCCTAGCTGTTTCAGATTTTGGCAGTGATGTGTTTGGAAAGGGGAGCCAGTGGCAAATCTGGCAATGTTATTAAAGGAGGTAAACGGTTTGTTTAGATTAGTTTTGGATAGGTTGGTATAAATGGGGGAGGCATAGGGTAGGGTGGAGATTAGATGGGTTTGTGCAATAGTAGTTCTGGCAGAGGGTGTAAGAAAGGGTTTAAGCCTGTAGAAGAAACCAAGTTTTCTATTAACTGCTTTGATGGTTAAGTTTATGTGAGTGTCATAGTTAAGATTGTGGTCAATTGTTACTCCTAAGAGTTTGGCGGTTGTGTTGGGTGCTATTAAAGTGCTGTTATTAGATGTAACTGTAAAATTAATAGGGGCAGACCTGCATGGAAGTGAACAGTAATAGTTTTGTTTTTTTTTGGGTTGAGGAGGAGACAGTATTGTTGGAACCAATTTTCAACTAAAGTAAGTACTTTTTGAGTACTGGACTGGAGTTCATCCAAAGAGGCTGCCACACAGATTAATGTTGAGTTGTCGGCATATTGTATGCAGGTGGTTTGAGGAAGGGTAGTTTTCAGATCATTAACAAAGATAGAAAAGAGAAGAGGTCCCAGAATGGAGCCTTGTGGGACCCCCAGGGTGATTGGGAGCTCAAGTAGATGGCTTCTCCATTCATTTTCAATTGTCATTTCTTTAAATATGTATGTAATATACATTTTGGTTTTGCAAAGTCAATATGAAACTGTCTGAAGGCTAGACAATTTTTTGATGTGAGCCATTTGACAATAATAATAATAATAATAATAAATTAATGCAGCATGCACTGATATGATTAGAGTTCCACAAGAATTAGCTGATCACATTGTCATGAAATCAATCAGGATAATTAAAGTGGGTGGGAGGCTGCCATAATGGTTAAAGTGTTTACCTTACAGACACGAGGTGCAGGGTTTGATTCTAGCATGGGGTAATTGGCTAGGCTTAAAATGGCCCACAAGGGCAGTTAGGCTAATACTAACATATAAACATGTATGCTACAATGTGATTATAGTGTATCTCATGACTATTCTTTTGAGATTATTTTAGAAGACTTTAGAAAGAGCATGATTTTTGGTGTGGCAACAATATGCCGAGCAGCTCGATAAATAGCTTCTGGATGGGGAATTGCTAAAAGCTACAATTAATTTTAGTATATAAGCTTCCTGATGTCTGTATCAGAAGTGCCTATGAGGGCAAAGAAGGTGAAAAAAAGGGAGATGAAGGGCTAGATAATGCAGGAAACCTGTGGTGGTGATCTGAAACCATGGGAAAGCCATAAAAAATGGCAAAGGCAAAAGAGAACATCTCATCTGCTGTGGAGAGCAAGACAAATAGAATACATGATGAATTGTGTAAAATTCATAGCAACTTGATGGAATATGTAGCTTCTAAAAACAAATTAATCCAGAAAATGGAGAGGTGTTGTCAAAGCATACTGATGAGTTAACTGATGTGCAAAGCAAAGGGAGAGAAATGAAGGACAATCTAGCAGTTTATGAGGTTAGAGTGGTGGGAATAACCTAAAGGATGGTGCAACTGGAAACTAAATCAAGGTAAGATAATTTGTGATTTTCACCTTTTCCAGAATGAGATGACTGTATACAGTTTATGAAAAACTACTTAACTGCATGGATGGATATACAGGCAGACCTCATAATGTACACATAAACTTTCTGATCCCAGGGAATAGGTGGCAGCCTAGATCCATATTGGTCAAGTTAAAACTTTTCAACAGAAAGACGAGACACTATACACCAGTGTCATCATCAGTAATGTATTTTCAGTGCATACAAGACAGAGGAGAGGGGCCTTTATACCAGCAGTTAAAAGTAAACAGTTGTACTTGCATTTTAAGCTGATATACCCAGCTATGTGTAACATCTATTATATGTTATGATTCAAAACCTATTCAGAACCCCATCAGACATTAGAGGATCTCAACAACAGACTTGATGAGCATGCTAATCTGGGAGCCAGGGGTAATATACCTAAACAACATGCTTTTGGAGACAAGAGAAGTTGAGTTACTACCACAGAAGTAACACTGAACAAGCCTTTTCCAAAGGAAAATACACCAAAAATACAAAGGAAGTGAAACAGCATACAACAAAGGTCCTGAGTCTGATTAGAAATAGTGAGATGGAAGACCTTGGAAGAGGAAATCAATGACTTGTCAAAGAAATGAAGTACTGGATAGAGAAAACCTGGATAGTAAATCAGCATATGGACAGCAGGACTTTTCTTTTAGTTGTGTTTTTCTTTGTCTTTTTAACTTCCGTTTATTGCCTTTGCTGTTGGGTTTTTGTGTGCAAAATGACTGAGGTACGCACAGTAAATACTTGTGTCTGAAAGTGGGGAGGGGTTAATAACTTTGAGAAATGCAATGCTTTTGCATTTTATGAGGAAAATAGCTGATAAGACAAAAAACTCCTCAAGCAGAGAACCTGTAGGGTTTTGGAATTCCCCAAATTTTAAAATATAGATGCCCAATAAAAGTCAGCTAAGCAGATCCATTAAATAGTAAACAAGTCCTGTGACAGCAATAATAACAGGGAAGTTACACTCCTTTTCAACATAATACTAAAGGAGTGGGGTATATGGCTAGGAAGTAGTCAGTTAGTGTTGATGACATCAATGTGGGATAGGAGGAAAAGGGAGTCACACATCATTTAGCCAGGTAGTGTCCACCCTACATATAAAAGAGGAAAGTGGATTGAAGAGAAAGAAATGAAAACATTTGTTTTGTTTTGTTTTTTTCTCTTGCCATGATGAGGGTATTAGTGACTTGCTTAAAAAAATGATAGGAGGTAAATAAATGGGAGGAAATGTTATAGTTAGCCATGGTCAGTTATGAAACTCATACACAGGAAGTAATGGGTGTCTCTGGGCATGTGATGAGTCAGGTATAATGACAGTATGAGAGAAAGTTAAGTTACAATACTGGTTGCTTGTTTTGAGAGGGTCAGGGAGAAATATAGCACTGAGATGGCAAAACTATTTCACTACAAACGTCTCATATTCACTCTTTCTCTTGATAGAGATATATATCGTAATCCTGGACCTTCTCTACACATCTGCAACTCTACTACCTCAGCAACCAAGGTCATAGTCTACTTTTGATTAACTTAAATCTTAAGAGCATCTTCAATAAACTACCCGACTTACATGCCTATATAGCCACAGAAACTTGGCTAAGCCCATGTACTAAAGACCAGGAAATTCTAAACCCCCCCCAGGCTACAACATCATTTGAAATGGCAGCCAAAATTGATCAGTTGCAGAAGCTATGTCCCCTCCATTTGGAAAAAATCCAACATTATACCTCTTCATAAAGGAAGAGTATCCAGCAACCTCTCCAATTACTAACCTATAGCCATTCTACTGCCGCTATCCAAAATGCTAGAGGAATGCATTCATTCACAAGTTCTATCCTATCTTCACAATAACAATCTCCTTTCCAACACTCAACACAATTTCTGACCTCACCACAGCACCACTACAGCTCTACTCAGTTTTATTGAAATAATAAATGCTATTAGAAATGCTGTCAACCTGTATCATCCCTCTCCTTAAACATGTCAAAAGCATTTGACAAAGTTTCACAGCAATGCCTACTCCATGAACTATACTCTCCCTACAAGTCTCCCATTCATTCCTTAGCTGGTTCCACAGCTATCTCACCAACAAACTCCAGGCTGTAAATGGAAATGAGATCTTTCTGCCTGTTTCTGTTGATACCTCAGGAATATTTTCTAGGCCCTTTACTATTTAACATATTCACTAATAATATTTTCAAAGGTAACAAACAAGCCGCTTAATATAATACCCAGACAATGCCACTCATATGCTCTGCACCAAAAAAGACAAATTAATGCTGTTTTTACCCAAATTTCTGTCAGCACAGAAACAATCCTTCAACAACACATTTGCAAATAATACCAACATTGAAATAGTTTCCAACACAAAGCTTCTTTGTGTCATAACTGACGATGAATTAGAATATGATTAACACATCACTCAAGCCATCAAAAAAAACTCACCAAGAAGCTGTGCTTCCTCTACAGAAGCAAACTCTCACTGACTGCTGTAGGAATTCTTTAGCTACATCTTACCTTCTCCTTATACTTCTCTGTGCAGTGCTTATCCTGACTAATCTTTACTTTAAAAAATAAACTAGAGGTTTGCTACAGTAAAACAGCTACATTTGCTTCCAACTTACCAAACCATTTACACCACTGCCTGTCACTAAAGGACATACACTAGCTCAAACTACTTAATTGCCTTTCCTCCTTCCAACTGCTTTCTGCCCATAAAATAATATACAAAACCTGACACTTGCCCACTCACTTTACTCAACCTTTGTTGCTAAGCACTAGAACTCAGTCACACTCACTCTAAAACTAAACATTACTACACATTTCAAGATCAACCTACAACAGCAGCTATAACCGCCTAATGGCTGTATGAGTGCTCCCATCATGACTAAACCCTCCTTTCTTTCTGTTTCTCTTCCATTACCAGTCTGTCTTGCAATAGTCACTTCTCCTCTTTCTTATCCCTTCTCTGTTTTTCTCTCTGTGTCTCGCCCCCGCTACTACTCCTCCTCCTCCAGCTAACCAGTATCCTTAATCATCTCCTTCTTACTCACCTCATTTCCTTATCTGCCTACTGTTATCCCAACCATTCCACTATCAGAACTTTTTCTACTTTTGTTTTTCTTATTTCTGTTTATAATCTTTCACGGGGTCTATATTGCAACATCGAACGCTTAAAACAGCGAACGATTTTACATCGACACATTTTCGAATCTAGGGAAAGAAATCACTGTTCCAACCCCCGCAAAAAAAAAACACATTACACACTTCCAAACACACACACACATACCCAATCCTAATTATACCCCCCCCAAAAACCAGTAAACAACTAAATACACATATGCACATAACCCAAACATACATTTAACAGAAAAAAAAGACAGTAAACATTTTAAAACATATGCACTTACCTTAACCCGCACCCTAACCCTAAGGTCAGTAACTCTCGCACATTTACATAAACAGCTCCAAACACACACGCACTTACCTTAACCCTAATTCTACCCCCCAAAACAAAAGTAAACAACTGAAAACACATACACATGTACCTCAAACATACATTTAACACAAAATATAAAACAGAAAACACTTTCATACATATGCACTTAACCTTAACCTGCACCCTAACCCTAAGGTCAGTAACTGTTGCACAATCACGCTCGGGAGCTATACTAAACAAGGGACCACACTACACTTCAGAACACGGCAAAACAATGAAGCGGTCAAGTGACTTCTTTCCCAGGGAAAGAATTTGCTGAACAGCCGCTTCGCTGTTTTGCCTGTTCGCTCTACATGTGTCGACGAAAACGCATTCGACATAATGCTTTTTCGTTGTACTCATAGGAACCCTCTTTCACCTCCTTTTATTTTCTGTTTCTGCTCTAGGGACATCCATCCTCATTTATATCAAAACGCATACTAAACCTATGTGCGTTATCATTGCTCTTGTATCTCCAACTATTGCATGTTAACATGTCTTTGCTTTATATAATTTTCAAAGTATATAATAAGGGTATTTACTTTTTTGTATTAATATTATTACAAAGTAATGTTTAAAATGTTTAACTTTTTACTGCTCATTATAAAAACTTAGTTTGTATTAGGGCTTTTCTCCCAGGCCTTCCGCATAAAATGGGATTTGTGCCCATTCAAACTTTTTCAGTAAAGAAACAACAATATAGAATAATAAATAAAAATACTGTTAGTGAATGATTAGCTATTTTGTCTTTTGTTTACACCTCCACCAAACAATTGGTGTGCATTCCAGGGGCAGAGCTGCAGCTTTCTAAGCAGATCATTTGTTATTTTCAGTTGTATCCGTTAAATTTTTGTCACCTCCCTGCGTATTCAGCTTACTGATAACTGCTGTTGGAGCATTCTTGAAGTAAAACATCATGGCTGTGTTAGTACTGACTAGCTGTAATAACAGGTCATTATAAAAAGCTCCTAAAGCAGATAAGGCTGCCCCCCCCACATTTTTGGGGGGCAAATTGCTGGGTAGGGGATGAGAGAAGCATCTGTTAGTTAAAGCAGGGGTTATGTGCATAACCCTCAACTGTCCAGATTTTCACATAATGTTAAGATATTTTACTCATATTGTTGGTCCTTTTCTCATAAAATTGTAGTTTTCTGGCAAATCACTGGCATCATTGAAGACTGAAGTGAGAAATAATGGCAGACATTTGATTTTCAGACTTCATATCCTACAGAAAATGCATGCTAATGCAAAACCTGTTATTCTACTAATTGTCTAAGTTTGTAAGAGCAATATTTAAAAACTGTCCCTATTTTTGTGCTTTTGTCCAGATTTTTTTGCTCTAACAGGTTGAGAGGTATGTCTGGCATGTCAGCATAGCAGTTAGGGCAGATGATTGAGGCTATGAGTTAACAAGCTGTTTCTGTTGTCCAGGGTTTGGCTTGCTCAGCCTCGATTTAACTACTGTGCGACTCTGAGAAAGTCACTTAATGAGACGATGCTCCTGGGCTGAGCTTGATGAAGGTCCACATGGATCAGTGCTCCATAAATAATAAATAAGCAAGCAAACAAACAAGCATGAAAAGTCTTTGTCTCATACCGATTTTTTGCCTTGGCCTGAAAATGTCTGGAAAAGGTGATAGTGAGCCACTTCCTTTATGGAGTTACTAACTTGAATCTTGAGACTCTCTTAACGTCCATTTAAAGAAAGATTTTATGTGCTGAAGTTGGTTCCAGTCACATTTGTATTTTCTCTTGCTAAAGGATGTCTATATTTCTTCAGTTTTATTGAGTGCTTATGCAGTTGTATCATTTCCTGTCATGATACCAAGACTTTTCTTAAGTATTTATTTAGCATTCTTAAGTCTAACTTACAGCTTTATTATTATTTTTTTTTAATTTCTTCCTTAGAGTTCCTAATGAAGGTGTAATCGAGAAGTCTCCAACAGCAATATACTTCACATTCCAGTTTTACCGCTTCCCATCTGTAACAACCCAACGATTACTACTACTTTCAATGGACAAGACTGGTGCTAAGAAAATGGATTCTCCCACATGTGTCTTGGCACAGGTTAATAATGATGGATCTGTCAATACTGGTAAGCAATTACATGTTTGAAGACATGATTTTTACATCTGGGATTTATAGTCAGTGACAATTCTTTGTGTGAAGCTCATGAGGTCAAAGATAGGCAGAACATTCAGGGCTGCATGGTACTTATGAAAGACATTTTTAGGATGGTGGAAAGAATTAGGCTTTTGGTTAAATAGAATATTCTTCCAGGAAGATTACAGTAACAGAACATTATAAGTAAATACTGTGGGAAGAAATAGCCAGGGAATTGTTATGGCTAGGCTTGTATAGGCGCTAAGGCCGATAGCTTAGTACCAACCTATAACATTTAATTTTATCTACTTTCAGTATTCCATATTCTGAACAAATATTTGTTTTAGTCCGTATTTCCTCTGTAGGAGCAAATACTCATCTTTCATCTGTGAAGGTCCTGAGTCGGACTTCAGTAGGTAGTCGGCCTAAGACTTCCATATATACATTCAGTCTTTTTAGTTCATCTTGTGATCTAATAATTACAATGGTCCTTCTGGTTTGCACTGGTGAAATTCATCTGTGCAGTGGCCATGTTGGGAAGAATGTCATTTTCAGTTATTTTTCCATATTTGCTTCTTTAACGCAGTGTGTTTTTTAATAGAGCCAAGCATCTTCTCGTGGAAGTTATTGGAATCAAGACTTTTATCTTCTTCCCCTAAATTTATCAAGTATGCTTGTTGGCTAGCACCTAAAAGTTATTACACCCAGTGTGTGCACTGTTTAGGGCCTGGACACAAACCAGAGCCTTGTGAAAGCTGTTTAAAACTTACACTTCTAAGATGTTTCAAAACACTCTAGTCATACCTAATTGAGAAATACCTAAGATCTCATGAGAAACAGTCTTAGAAAATGGTAATTTATAGGCATAAAAATTTAGAAAAGTCAGAAAAGATGAAAAAAGGACACAGCAAGATAGAATGGAGGCATAGGACAAGAAAGGAGAGGAGAGAAAGGATAGACAAGACTGAAAAAAATCTAGGAAGGCATTTTAATATTCTAGTAACTAGCAATGTTAATATTTAAGGAAATAATCAGAGGAGGGCTTATTCTGACAGGTCACAACATTAGTGATCAAAAGCCAGCAAGCAAAAGTACTTAAACAAAAAACACCAACTCTTGAGCTTCAGATTTTAAAGAATAAATCATCATCTTCATATTTTATATGTTGGAACCATCTTGAATTATTTTGGAAGTTCAGGGGATGAAAGATTTAATGTGCATAATGGTGGTTAACTTAAAATCCACCACGGCAAAATAAGATTTATCTACTTTACAGCTTTCTACCAGCACTGCTATTGTACTTACTTCATATGTTGTCTTCAAACTGTTTGCCTCGATGTAGCTTAATATTTTGCAGAAAACAGTGAGGCAACATCCCCTCCCCTCTGCAAATCTTTACATATTCACATTTAAAACTGAAAGATGCAAAATTTCCCAGTACCAGCAGTGATGAAAGAGGCTAAGAAAATTGAAAGGGAATCATATCCTCATTCTCTGAAAATTTCTGCATGTTCCAGATTTAGCCACATGTTCTTATCCTCCTGGTCTTCTGTCACCTTCCCCAAGGACATTACATTTGCAGTGACCATTAATAATATAGATGAATTTTATAATTGCAAATGTAGGCCAAAGGACCTCACAAAGAAGAAGCGATAAATCCACTTTATTTATACAGCAGTAAAAGTTTAGCACTTTCGTTCCTGAAACAAATTAGGAACTTCATCAGACAAAATAAAAAATGTTCCAACAGCTTTTTAAATCTTGTAACCTAAAGTGCATGTATAGTGACATCACAAACCACATATACAGCCTTGCTTAAGAGAAAATACCCGAATGAATGACTTGAGTATAAAATGTAATTTATAAGATATATCAAAAATTTTAAAATTGTAAACAAATATAAATACTAAATACAAATAGACACTGTTAAAATGTATATCTAATAAACATAAATAAGTAAAAACGCATATTTTTTTCTGTTAAAAACCTAGTGCAAAATACTTGTGAAATACTTATAAAATCAAGCATTTACATAAAAGTAACTTGTATATATGTAAATGAATATAAAAATCAGGTGTCATCTATTCAAGGCTTTTAATTTTTTAAAACACTTCAAATAGAAACCGCCTCATTCAACCCAGGCCAATCCTTGGCATTTAAGTGCAACTGTGCCATATCAATTCTTGCCTTTCCAGTAGCAGTGGCCATACACTCCCCCTGTTGTTCATTGCTACACTGTCCAACACTATAAATCTAAAATTTTGTCCACTGTTTTCTTTAACATGTTTTGCCAAAGAATTAAACTCACATTCATCTCTAATGTCCCTCATATGATGTTCATCGTGTTTCACTGTTGCAGTCATTACACTTGGGTTATCCTGCTGGCAGGCTACCCACAGTCATCCTGAATTCCAAAGTCCTGGTCCGGCGTCGGTTGTTGTTGCCGCTTCCCTGACGTCAGTGTGCCAGGGGTATAAAAGATGAAGCCGACGCCATTTTCTTCAGTCTTTCTTGCCCTAGATGTCAGGTGCCCCCAGAAAGGTAGGCTAAAAATTCTGCTTATAAAAAAGCATGCAGTAACATAATCATTACCTTCATCTACAAGCAAATACACCACATAGGTTGTATAGAATAGAGAAGTATAGATAAGTCCCAGCAATGAAAAGGGGGGTGGAGGGAGGGTAACCTGGACTGCAACAGTGAATACACTCGAACATCTACATTTATGGTAGGTACACAACTGTACTATGTTCATCGTGTTTCACTGTTGCAGTCATTACACTTGGGTTGAATCCCAAAGCTGAGGTTGGGAGGCTGGGCCTAAATAGAATTTGGAGTGGCTATGAGACCCTGCAGAACTGCAGTGGCAAAGCCTGCTCTGGATTTAGAGTAAATAGGTAAGTGGTAGTGCTTTGTAAAAGTGTGCACTGAAGTCCAAGTTGCAGCCTCCAAAATATACTTGGTTGGTACTCCTCTGAGGAAGGCTGCTGAAGTGGCTGCTGCTCTGGTTGAATGTGGCCTAATGAATACACTCGAACATCTACATTTATGGTAGGTACACAACTGTACTTTCCCCAATGTGGTGTTTCAACTTACGTTCAGTTTTCCTATGTAGAAACACATGCATTGGGAACACTTAGCACAATAAACCACTATTTCTGAGTTACAAAAAAGTTTACCCAACATTTTGTAGCTCATCTCATTAATATTAATTTCATTTACTGGCATAATGTATGGGCAAAACTTGCACCTACCACACTTAAACATATATCCTGTTTTTTTGGGGGTGTTTAGATTTTTAAAAAAGCATTTCAAATTCTTGCCCTTTTTACTTACTTATTTATGTCTGTTAGATATGCATTTTAACAGTGTCTATTTAGTATTTATATTTGTTTACAATTTTAAAATGTTTGATATGTTATCTTATACATTACATTTAAAAAAAAATAGTTCAGCGTAGTTTAGTTAGTTTAGGCATCTCTCTCCCATCCCCCTCCTTGTTAGTCAGCTTGGGCTTGAGTGTGTGTGTGGTCGGGCAGGTTTGGGCCTTGTGCCCGTTACCTTTTGTTCTTGGTTTAATGGCTGATCAGCAGAAGCTGGTGTTTTGGAAGTGCACAGAGTGTGGCCATAAGTTGTCACCGGCTGATGGCCACACTCTGTGTGTGGTTTGTTTGGGGGCCTCCCATCTTTCCACAGACTGCTCTATTTATGCAGGGTTTAACCCCAAGGAGCTGAAGGATTGTAGAACAAAATTAATCCTCAAAGGGCTTCTTCCTGCTACGGAGGCGGCTGTCTCCACATCAGTTACAGTCACGGCTATGACTGCTTCTTCTTCCATGACTACAATCTCTTCCCCTTCCTCCCAGGCCAGGCCTCAACCTCCTGCTCATAAGCCTGCAGACAGGGAGCACAGGAAAGAGAGAGAAAAAGAAAAACAAAAAGAGAAAAAGGCAAAGGGAGGAAGAGATCCCCAGACCAGTCTGATCCAGTGGGTCCTCCTCAGAAGCAACAGACGGTCTCCAGTCCAATCACTCCTTGGCTCCTCTCGCCCATATTCTCGCCAGAGCTGGAGGAGCCTAGACCTTCTTCTAGGGCCTCGGCACATCGACCCTACCGGTCGGCGTTGGTGGCCTCGTCACAATCCACCAGAAGCTTGAGTGAGGCAGACAGGTTTATTCACACCCAAATTCAGATGGGGGTCTTGCCAGCCAGCTCTCCCTCTGAAGGGGGAGCTCGCTTCCCTTTTTTTTCCCGATATCTCCTCAGCTCCAATCCCCTGTCAGATCTGGGGAGAGCAGCTTCCTTATTAGCTTCCTGGGAGGCTGTCTCTCTCTCTCTCTCTGCTTTCGATGTAGTGGAGAGGGTTCTCTCTAGTGGATCGCCGACCCTGATCATCTACTTGGATACTGCCCTGACTCCCTCACCTCTGGGTGCGTCTTCAGCCATTTTGCCCATGCAGGGATAGCCCATGCTTGATGTGCCTCATACTGTTCCCCTCATGGAACCACAGATGGTTTGCGAGTCCTCTCCGAAGACCCCCACCGTAGAGTTGCCTCACAAACGAGCATGCAAAAAGAGGCACCTGAACTCCTCCCCAGAGTCGCTCACTGAGGATACTGATTTGGAGGAATAGGAAGGTTCCCTCAGATCACCCCCCCCGACGATGTCTTCTTTGCAGAAATCATGGAACTTCTGCAGCAGCGAGGGGGTTGGCCCTCCCCCAAACCCTCCTCGGATGAGTCGGTATTTCTGGAGGCCTTCAGCATGGGCCCGTCTACCTCCTGGGTGTCCCTCCCCCTTGAATCCCTTGGTGTATCTTATTACCACCCAGGCATGGAAGGAACCGGACACTGTGGAGCCAATCCCAAAGCATCCCAACAAGATTCTGAGTCATCCTGCAGACAGACCTAGTTAGAACAAGGGGTCCCCAGTATACACCATGGTGGCAGCCAGCACCAAGAAAGAACTAGCTCATGAAAGTTCTACGGTCTATCCCCACGACCGAGAGTCCTGGACGATGGTTCATCCCGGAAAGCAGAGGTATGCTTCAGCCACCTTTTCCATAAGGGCACTGAATTATTTCCCCCACGTCACCCAACTGCAGCGCGACCTGGTCAAGGAGCTGAGTCGCCCCTGGAGTCCATGTCACCTGAGGATAAGTGCATATTCTCCGTGCGAGTGGCCACTCTCAAAGCAGTTTCTAATATGTCCATGCACTTCCTTTCGCATGCCACTGAAGGAGCGGCAAGGACAGCCGGGTCCGGAGTTGCCATGAGGCGACATGCCTGGCTCAGGCTATGTCAGTTCACGGAACCCTTTAAGGGGTCTTTCGTGAATGCCCCTTATGGTGGTTCTTCCTTGTTTGGGAAGACGGTTCATGAGACGTTGGCCTAGAGTGAAAAGGATGGAAAGACACTGTCTGTCTTCAGGATCTGCTGCTTTAACCCTCAAAGATCCTTTTCCAGGAATCAGCGGGGGCAAAAGAAGATGTAGTTCCGGAAGTCTCAGTATTCCCGGGACACTCAGGACTCCTCTTCCCCCAGAGGCAGAGGGGGACCAGACAGACACCGGCCCTGAGGCGGGGGGGGGGGGGTCCAAGAAATTTCATGTCTCGAGAATTGTTCTCGGACAGGCCTGTGCAGCAGCCCTGAGGAGTTGCCCAACTGCTCTGCTTGGTCGGGGGTCATCTTTCGCTGCATCTGACAGCATAGAAGTCTGTGTCAACAGACTGTTGGGTGCTTCAGATCATACCAAGAGGTTATTCCATCCCCTTTGTGGTTCCTCTCATTCCCCCAAAACACCTCCGGGATGTACCACTCGTGCAAAAGGAGGCAGCAGCACTCGAAATAGAAAAGCTGCTAATGAAACGAGTCGTCCAGCCCGTTCCACAAGATCAGTCCAGATCAGGCATCTATTCCAAGTTCTTTCTGATGCCAAAACAGACGGGGGACCTAAGGCCTATTCTGGACCTTTCCACCCTAACCCTATCAGTTGCCAGAGAGAAGTTCCGGATGGTCACTTTGCAATCTATCCTGCCTTACCTGCAGGAGAACAACTGGATGTGCTCAATAGATCTCCAGGATGCATACTACCATATAAAGATGCACATATGCTCCAGGAGATTCCTTCACTTTCAGCTAGGGGCCAAATATTATCAGTTTCGAGCTCTGTAATGTTTCAAGCTCTACTCTTTGGTCTCACCACAGCCCCCAGGTTGTTCACCAAGGTCATGGCAGTAGTAGCAGCTCACCTGAAGCTTCAGGGGCTGCAGGTCTATCTGTACCTGGACAGTTGGCTCCTTGCTGCTTCCACCAAGCAACTACTTTGTTAGGCCAGAGACTATTTCCTTAAACTGTCAGACTTTCTGGGAATTACAATCAGCATATCCAAGTCTTCCCTAAACACAGTTCAGGTCTTAGACTGCATAGGGACAAGGATAGATACATTGCAAACCAAGGTTTTTATAACTCCAGAGAGAGTTTGAAACTTACGACTTCATATATCCGTGATCTTTCAGTCTCAACTTCCTTCAGCCAAGGCAGTATTACGAGACCTAGGTCCCTTGGCAGCCACCATTACTATTCTTCCCTGTGCTCGTCTGCATATGCGGGTAATACAGTGGACACTAGCGGTCCAGTGGTCATTATTAGATCTGCCAGTGACGCATCCTATTCATATAAGCAACGCTTGCAGGAAGTTCCTCCTCTGGTGGAAACACTCCTCTGAACTAGTCGAGGGACGAACATTTATTGCAGCCCCTCCCCAAGCCACGGTAACCATGGATGCCTCCCAACTGGGGGGGGCATTGCTCAGGCAGGACAGTCCAAGGCACGTGGTCCCTGAATGAGACCAAGTTGCATATCAATGTTCTAGAGATGAGGGCGGTCTTCTTAGTGTTGCAGGGCCCTTCATGCCTTTCTTCCTATGGGAACCATTGCAATTCAGACAGACAGCATGTCAGTAGTCTGGTACATCAACAAGCATGGAGGAACCAGATCTTACCCCCTTTGCCGTGAGGCCATGAGAGTGTGGGAATGGGCAATCTCCACCAACTGTTTTCTGGTAGCAATGCACATTCCGGGTCGATCCAACATACTGGCAGACAAACTGAGCAGGCCTATCCTGATGCCGTACGAGTGGTCTCTGAATCCTTCTGTAGTGGAGCAGATCTTCCTTGAGTGGGATCAGCTTTGCTGAGATCTGTTCGCATCTCCTTCCAATGTGAAGTGCAGCGAGTTCTTCACTCTGATCCCCACAGGGGGAATCCCCCAAAGATGCTGTGGTCCATGCTTGGCCTCCTGGTCTTCTTTATGCTTATCTCCCACTATCACTTATACCAAAATTCCTCCATAAGGCACGCAGGTTGGGGAGCAAAGTAATCCTCATTGCCCCATTCTGACCTCACCAAGTCTGGTTTCCCTTCCTTTGGTCTCATCTGATAGTTCCTCCATGGATCTTAGATCCGGTACTGGATCTCATCTCACACCCTTCGAGGGTAGCTCATCCAGACCTGGTCAGACTGAAGTTTACAGCTTGGCTGCTCCAGTTCCATTAATTGGTAGGACTCCTGGTCTGTCTTCTCCGGTCAAGACTATTCTGGTGGCAGCTCATAAATCGTCCACCAGAAAAGTATACCGTAGCAAATGGAAACGTTTTTCCATCTGGGCTTCTCAAAGGGATCTGGATCCTTTCACAGCTCCTGTCCCAGTGTCCTTGAGTTCATGGCACACATTTTCCTGCAGGGCACTAGGTCATCTACTGCAAAAGTTCAGTTGGCTGCCATTTACAACTTCCATATAGGTGAGAACATGGCTTTGTTAGCTTCGTCCAGACTTTGTAAAACCTTTATTAAAGGAACCTTCTCTTAAGGCCCCCAGTTAAAGATCCTTCTTCTCCTTGGGATCTTACCTTAGTTTTACAAGCTTTGGTTACTCCACCTTTTGAACCAGCTGCTTTTGTGGGTCTAAAATTTTTGTAGTGGAAGACTGCCTTCCTAGTGGCCATCACCTCAGCTAGGAGGGTGTCAGAATTCCAGGCATTATCTGTCAAACCTCCATATATGATTTTCCATAAGGACAGGGTTTCACTTCATACTAATCCTTCCTTTCTTCCTAAAGTGGCCTCTGAAACAAATATCAATCAAATGATCAGTTTTCTTTCCAAATTTTCAGAACAGGGCAAAATATAAATTGCATTTATTAGACGTACATAGACAGCTACATTTCTGCTTACATAGGACTAAGGACTTTGACGGGTCTGACCAGTTGTGTCTTTTTCTACACCCTTTCTGGGCAAACCGATTTCTAAGGTAACCATTTCCAGATGGATTTCCCTTAGCATCCTACAGGTTTACAAAGATAGAGGCATGTGACTTCCAGGTAGGATAAATGCCCATTCTACAAGGTCCATGGCTATGTTAGCGGCTTTTTGGTCTAGGGTGTCTTTGGATGATGTTTGTTTGGTGGCTACTTGGTCCTCATCTCACCCCTTCATTTTTCATTATAAATTGGACATGATATCTAGGGGGAGAGCATCCTTTGGCTCTGCGGTGCTCCGAAATATCCTTCCATGAGGGCCACCCAAGAGTTTGGTAGCTGGGGACTCTTTCCCATAGGTCGATGATGAAATCAAGTCAACTACTTCAAATAAAGAAGTTATGTACTCACCATAACATTCTGTCTGTGAAGTTGGACTTCATTTGTCATCAAACGTCCCTCCCTCCTTCCCCTGACCTTCTCATTATGTTCTTACTTTGGTAGGCAGGAGAGGGCATCAATGCGGCTCTCCTGTTCTTCATTGTTAGTAAGATATATCAGGTCGGATTTATGTGTATGGTGTAGCAAACTCGATCTGAGGGAAGGAAGGAGATGGAGGGGTATTATGAGTAAGGGGAAGAGCTTGGAGCTGGGATCAGATGCTGGTGAAGCTGCTGTCCCGGATCCGATTCCCACAGTTTGATGACAAATGAAGTCCATCTACTCAGATGGAACGTTATAGTGAGTACATAACTTCTTTTTATCATTTAAAAGAAATTTATTATGATCCAAGCCCTCAGTTGTAGAGAAATTATCCCTCAAATAAAATGCCATTTTACAGGAAAGATGTACCTCTCTGGCAGCAACCTTGTGTTCAAAGCGGTATAGTGGGCAAAGATTCCCAGCTACTTCAGACTCAAATGGAAGTATCAGAAGTCTTCCATATGACTGGATGCTGTTTTTCCTACTTACCTGGGAGACAGCCTCAAGTTACATCCTTCTACATGACAAGAAATAACCACATAAAACGTGGTTCAAAGTTATATTACAGAATGCCTATAGAATACATAATGTCATTCTATCCCACATACCCTACCACTTCACATATGCCATAGTCTGCTGTTGATGGATCAGCCATTGATAAGGAAAGCAGTACATGATTGTTTCCCATTCAAAGAGGTCAACATTTCTATTCTAGGCTATATCTTTTATCCCAGTAAAAACAACACTTTAATTCTGGAGCAAGAATGAGTCATATCTTTCAAACTTTGCAGAGCGATAACTTCTGATATGACTTTAGACTATTCAGTATAATTTGCACATCTCAGCATTGGTTGTCTCAAATTTGCAGAACCAGCTAGTAGACTAGTTCCTCATCAGGCAAATAGCTCCTGGCTCAGACATAGAAACTGGATCCGCAGATTTTTCAGGTCATTTTGCAAATGTGGGGTATACCAGAAGTGAGTGTGGTTGCCACACATCTTAACATTTAACACTAAACCTTAGGATACCTCCTGCTTCATAAGATGTTTTGGATAAAATACACATTTTCATTCAAACTTAGTTTGAGTCTTCACTCCATTCAGTCTGATTCTAGAAGTAATCAGCAAAACAAAGGAGAACAGAGCCAGTATTATACTCAGAGATTAGTTCTGGGAAGGGAGTCATGGTTCACTCTTTTAATGAGCGTGGCCTTTCTTCCTCCATGGTGCTTCCTTTTACAAAAGCCATTACTAACCAACTCCAAGACAAAGAATCTCTTAACTTGGATGTTAGAATTTTAATACTTAAATTGATTTCTTCTCAAACTAAATTCTAAACTACCTAAATAAAATGTCAGCCCTCCCAAAAGAAATTATATCAACAGAACTGGAAATGGAAATTACTTATTTCTTGGACTGCCTCAGAGTGTCTAACCCCAAGAATCATAAATTATTTAAACTGATTATTTGATTCTAGCTTTCCATATTCCTCCATCTGTATACCCATCTCTGCCAATTTTCCATATGCAGCAGTTTTTCAAAGATAGCAGCATGTTCTTCAATTAGCACCTTCATAAGTGGTATACTTTATCTGAGGCATTGAAGAAGTCATTCATAGCTTTTCTCTGTGGGGTTTTTTTTTCTGTGTGCCTTTTATTTCAGTGTCTACTCACAACAAACCAACCCTATCAGTCTTGAGACCATTTGCTCCTCTGTACTGGGTTTTCCTTGCACAGAAGTGAAAACTTACGAGAGGGGTTGTCATCCTGGCCGCCACAGAGGCAACCAGAGATCTGTACCTGCTTCCACAAATAAATCATGACAGAGAGAAAGATTCATCACTCAGTGACTAGCCCTTCTCTGGAACAAACTTCCTGTCCAGGTCAAGCAATATGACACACTGTCTTCTTTTAAGACAGAATTAGACAATTGAACAGGTATTCATGAAGTCACCCACAGTATAAATGACCTATTGCTCCTTGGAAAAGAAGGTGGTGTCCAAGGATGGATATTGGCAAGATGTAAATGGCCACATGGCCCAGTTGCCTTGTACATTTTATGATTCTATAGTTTGCGCCATCCTTGGCATCCCAGCAATGACAGCACTTCAATTAAGGCATTAATGCCACATCAGATGGCTGATGTGAAGAGCTGCATTACTGCAGGATATTCTGTTTCCTCCTCTTGCGTGAGTTTGTTTTCACCCATACCACTGAGGGCTACTAACACTTATCTGGAATTAGTAAACCCATATGCTTGAGCCTGGGATTTTGGTGTCACATAAGCCTCTCTTTCAGTGCACAAGGTGCTATTCAAACTTGGGCCATTTGTGTCTTAGTTTGATCTTTATACCTCTTAGCCAGAAAGCCAGGCATTGGGGTTTGAAATTTATGCTGGAAAAGCTAACCATCCGAGCCATCTAACAGAGTAGACATTCAGCACCTATTTTGGAAAACAGTTCTTGTTGCTGTAACATCAGGGAGAAGGTAAGCCTTGATGTGCAAACTACCTTTCATAAAGAAATTGTGTTTTAAGTTGAAGGTGGTCTGAGCAGTATTTCTTATCAGCATGAAGAGAAGGTAGTTGTGCATAGACAGCAATGGTACTACACAAGAAGGACACGTCTTCAGGAAAACAGATGAATGTTTTGTCCCTTTTTTCTAAAGAACTTTTTATTGAAGGTGTTGTGAAGTAACACAAAAGTGTAAAAACATATACACATAAAAGAAGAACAATAAAAAAAACAACCCAAATAAAGCTGTGTATATTAATTATAGGAAATCTTACAAAGTATTTTACAAAATGAAAAGTGGAACCTTTATCCCATAGTGATGTAGTTATCACAGAAAACACAGACGCCAACTTTAACAAATGTTTCTTTTAAGGATGGGAAAGAAGTCCTTCCTGTACTAAATCTTGTCAAAATAACTGGTTAATTGTGTTGCCTTTTGGTGTGATATGTATAGTAAAGATGAGCAGGGAATTATTGGGATAGAGTCTTCTAGGGCAGTGGCAACTTCATCAGCTTACTTTAGAAATGTTTCTGCACAAGATATATTAAAAGTTGACATATGCACTGCTGTGGTCACAGCTTTTCCAAATGGTGAGGCAAATTTTGGCATGACTGTAATGCCAAGGATCTTGTAACATTTTAAGCTGTCCTTATTTAATGCCACAGTATGACAGTATTGTTTCTTATTTCAACATTTGATAATCTTGTTAATCTTTATCAGGCAAACATTAAAATAGGTATTTTTTTTTTTGTATTTAATATATTAAAATGCTTTATTTTATGTGTGCTTTGTATTTAGTACACATTTATTTAGGAGAATCACACCATCTGGTAGATTTCACTTTGAGAAGTCCTCTGCAGTGAGTAAATTCTTAGGTATTATTGCGTGTATGTTTGTTTCTATGTGTGTGTCTCCTCAATAGCTACATGTTTTATCTAATTTGGCTATACCCATGACTTGCACTTTTCCCCCAGCATACCTCTTCGCCTCAGAGCATTCAAAATCATTGCACTGGTTTGTAGAAATCATAGCAAAGGGTCAGAAAACAATTTTTTCACAACAGAAAGCACCCTATAAAGGAATAAAGCACAAGCACCATTATTAGTCTGCACCAACAAAGCACTCTTAATAGCCATCTAAACCCAATACACCACCTCCTTGTAGCTCAACAATCAAAGAACTGTACAGTATGGACATGCAGTTTCCTAACTTCTCTGTAGTCAGCGTGGTGGATATGGGCATCTTGAGATAATACCACAATTGTCTCATGTTTACTGACAACCACTTGATCGTTAAAGAAGCAGACAGAATATACCCACTAGAGACTCCAGCATACTTGACCTTGTGCTGACAAATGCTGCACCTCCCCCCCCGAAATGTCTTGTCCTTCCTGGTAACGTCCAACGATAAAGCTGTCTCTTTTGAAATCAAAATCAGCTCCAAAATCCCATTAAAACCAGTAACAGGAACTATTCCAAGACAAATTACCTTTTATTTTTATTAAGTGATGGTTTTTCAAAATTCAGTGCCCCAGCAAACCGTGAGAACACAGTAGCTTATCCTGAATTGCTGTCAGAAACTCTGTACAACCATGTCAATGGCTGCAGAGAGGCTGCTGTACATACTAGGAGTCAGCCAAGGACTAGCCTCAGAAACAAACTACCCTGGTGACATCCCAAATTAAACAGGATATACAACAAAATGGAAAAAATATATATGGCAGAAAATCAGGAAGGGTAATTCCCATAGAGATAAAAACTCTCATCAAACTAAGTCAAATAAGAGGGTTAATTAGGTCAAGGGAAGCAAACTTTGAAGTTAAGATAGCCTCCCAAGTAAAAGATAACTATAAGGCCTTCTTCAGCTATGTCAGAAACCACAATGGCAGCACACAGCAATGTGCTGAACTGGTGGTTAATGGTGCCACATTCACAGAGCCTTGTGATATAGTGAACCTGTTGGCAGACAAATTTGGTTCCAACTTTGCCTCCCTCTCAACCCAACCACTCTCAAAACTACTCCCAAACATAAGCCCTTCAACTATAATTTGGTAGCGTATACTGACTGCACTAGCTGCAGCCAAGAACACGGCCTCAGTGGTCCCTGATAACATCTCAGGATGTCTCCTGAACAGTCTAAAATATGACTTATCGGAACCTCTGTAGTCATTTTTAACTACAGTCTTAAGACAGGCTTTGTGCCACATAAATGGAGGGTTATAACAGTCATCCATCTTCATAAGGGAGGACCTTCAGCAGTTCTTGGAAACTACAGACCCATTAGTCTGACTAGTCTAATTGCCATGGAAAGAATTATCATGGAAGTTATTAACAAGGACGTAGAAGGCCTCCAGACACTGGATCCATCCCAGTTTGGCTTTGTTAGTGCAAGATCATGCTTTTGAAAAGGTCACTAAGGCAATGGATGAGGGGAAGATGGTGAATACTGCCTACCTAGATCTGGCCAAAGCATTTGATACTATATCCCACTCGGGCATTGTCAGCAAACTTATGCAACAAGGTATAATTCCTTTATAATATACCGAATAAGTAAATGGCTCACTGATAGGACCCAGGAGGTTAAAATTGGTGAGGCTACCTCCAAAAAGAGGTCCGTCACCAGTAATGTCCCCAGTTGTCTCTGCTAGACTCACTGTTCTTTGGCACCTACATCTCGGATGAACAAAAATTCGAGGGAACAAGCTGCTAAGCGTAAGGAAAACAGATGATAAAGTAAAATCCACAGTCCGGTAAAACTGTTCCAAAGAAGGCAACAAAAGTCCATGCGCTGTAATATTAGAGCTTTTATTAACCACAAGCACTTTCGGAGAGACTCCTATCTCTCCTTCCTCAGACAAAAATGAAACAACCGCAAATTGAACCTTTTGGCTGTCTTAGGCAAAAGCTCTTCCCTCATTAGACCTTTTAGAATTGCTAGTTTATTTAACCCACCCTTGATAGGAAACTTAAAAACTTTTGAAAAATCCTGTGAACTAGATTTAAGGTTTTTGGCTGAAAGCTCATTTAATAACAAATATAAACATAGGTTAAACATAACACGTGAGATTTTATCAAATTACTACAGGATTGTAGAATTGCTCATCTTTATGAATCAAGTGGATTATATTAACAAGTTAAGTTCCCACTTAAATGATGGCCCATATGAAAAAACTAGCACTAATGAGGTTATTACAGCATTTAATAGGGTGAAGGCTACGCTTGAAGATTTATTCTTGGAAGATTTTATAGACATTCATATCCACTCTTTTCTTAACATCACAGCACCTAGAATGCCTTCCGGGTCTATGTTGGTGTCTTGTGCCAAATATGTGGATGTTGTCTTAAAACCATACTTTGACAACGTTATATATAGGCAAGTTTCTGGCGTAGCAATGGGCTCACCATGCGGGGGTCTTTGCCAACTGTGTAATGGCACAATGGGAAAACACATTATTGTTTAATAACCCACTACTTTTATTGATGACATTAAGACCATGACCCACTTCTTTTAGATATTAATCTGACCAAAGATAGAAAACTGGCTATGTTTACTAGTAACATCTATAGAAAATTCTAATGGATTCCTGCACAAAAGAGCTGTGGTTAAGGGGCAGATGGTTAGGCGCGGATGATAACCAAAGATGAGGATTTCCATTATGAATGTACCAATTTAACTGCTATGTTTGCTAATACTACTTTAGACCCATCCTTAACAGAGCAGGGCGAACTTGATGACTAACCAAGACTCTGTGGGGCCTGAACAGAAAGGGTGGAGAAGCTGATATAGAAGTCAGATTCCTCAATTGATCACCATTTTATTAGGGAATTCTGCAGAAAAATTGGGCCAATATAAAAGAAGATACAAACTTACAGCAATTGTTGGGTACAACACCCAGTATAGCCTTTAGGAAAGGATTTAACTTAAAGGCATTGCTAGAAATGAACAAAAATAGTTCATTTAATAAAGTTAAGGGTATGGTTAAATGTGGATTGTGCAACCAGTGTAAATTCATGCAGGAAGGTAATTATGTGGTTATCAACAATGTGAAATACAAATTAACAGGTAACTTTACCTGCTCATCTATATAGGAAAGACTGAGAGGGCACTGCATAAAAGAGTGTATGAGCATTTATATGCTATTTCTAATTATGGACAATAAAGAACATAGTTTCAGATTTATGGTTCTGAAACAAATTAAGACACAAATGTTTTCAGGTCCATGGCAATTGTTGTTAGAAAAGGAAGAGCTATTATGGCAGCTTAGGACATCTGCACACACACACCCTGGCTTAAATGAAGCAATATCACTTGTATTTTAAAACTATTAGCTTGTAAACTCTCCATGCATAGCTAAGTCATATTTTTTGATTTGGTTCCATTTTGAATGAATGAAGTGTTGAGTTGACCTATGTAGGATTTTACATTGATCAACATTTAAGAGAACAACATAATGCCACATGGACATAGTGGTTTGTATCCATTTTTAACAAACCACAAAACTTATTAGTGTCGTCATAAATATTGAAACACATTAGGTTTCAATTATAAGCTGCAGGTATTATAAAAATTAAACACTAAAACTAATAATTGGTTCTTCTTAGAGCATATTTATAACAATAGGACATTTGAAAATGTATAGAAGTTTTTGTTTTAAAATTTTAAATTTCAAAACTTTAAACTTATAGGTGTTAATATTTGGAAAGCTACTCATGAGAGTTTTGTAGTTCCATGCTAACAATCATTTAAATGTTAGCACTATGAGTTAAATTTAAATTTAAATTTAAATGTTTAAGGCTCAGCCTTTGGATGTAGTTGCAATTATTATTTATAATTATTTGTATATACACTTTTACACAACATAAGAACAGTGTATAGATAGATATTATATCCCTTTATGATAGAAAAGGCTGGAAGTTTTGTGTTTTAAATGGTGAAATTATTCACATTTTTAAAGTGAAGTTTTGTTTTGTTTTGTTTCTAACATTTTAGCTGCTGGTTCTGTATGATTTTAAACTCACAAGCTGTTGAATTGGTAATTGGTAATTTGTTTTCTAATTGGTTAATTAGTTAACAACACCCTTTTTAAAGAAAGTTTGATATTACAACTGGTTGTTTCATTTTTGTCTGAGGAAGGAGAGATAACTGTGGATTTTACTTTATCATCTGTTTTCCTTACGCTTAGCAGCTTGTTCCCTCGAATTTTTGTTCTTTCGTAGTCTGTTTGGTTTTTGGAACCTACATCTCGGATGTCAAAGCCAATGTCAAAAGCCTCTGTCTAACCAAATTTGCAGATGATTGCAAAATGGGAGCAGTCATTGAATCCCCCTAAGATGAGAACACTCTTCAGAAAGGTCTAACATAGACATACAGTTGATGACAAAGCCTTTGCTTAAAACTGAATACCTAGAAATGCATTATAGTACCTTTTGGGAAGTTGGCCACCCCAAGTAACTATGTCATCAATAAAACACCCCTAAAAGTTGGTTCACAAGTCAGGGATTTGGGAACTCATGCAGACAGTAACCTAGCCTTCGTCCAACATCTCTAAGGTAGTAAGAAAATCCTTCTGTGTTGCTCAGCTTATAGGCAAGGACATGGCATCTTGGTCCAGAAAGGTCATGATACTACTGTACCTGGCCCTCATCACACCCATCATAGAGTATAACGCACCAGGAACCAAAACAAGGAAGACTAATACCACCAAAGGATGAGCAGGCCTGGAACACAGTATCACAAGAACTCCACCAGGATAATCAAAAAACCTTTTATTGAGTGCTTTCATCAGATTGTAACCAAAGACTTCATCAGAATACAACAAAACTTAATATACACTTTTCCTAAGTATACTAAAACCGGCTAATATACTAATAAAAGCTAATTAGTTTTTATATGTTTGAGCTGAATTTTATGCCTTCTGTTTGTTGAAATGTTACCAGAACATTTCTGTTACTTTTTAGGTAACAGTGTTTTTTTGCTGTTTTACTTTAAAATTTCTCCATGAATTTAAGTGTGATGTTAGAGAAACTCTGTTCATAATTAATGTTATGAGAAGTTTCATTGGCTTATTATGTCGTGTTCTCACAGGTTTTAGTATACTTAAGAAGAGTGCATTAAGTTTTGTTGTATTCTGATGAAGTCTTTGGTTACAAAATGATGAAAGTGCTCAATAAAAGTTTTTTTGATTATCCTGGTGGAGTTCTTGTGATATTGTGTTCCAGGCTTGCTCATCCTTTGGTGGTATAGAGTATAACACCCCTTTCTGTATGTACCTAACTATACAAATGCAGCAACTGGAACATCCACAAAAGTTCCTTACAAACAGAATACAGGGAGTAAACACAATGTCCTGTGCTGATCACCTCAAAGTCCTGTCTCTTTACTTGGTATCATACAGACCTCTGAGACGTGATCTTTGCCTGATGTACAAAGCATCCCTGGACCCTGTTTTGATGGACTTTTTGCACATCCACATAACAAACAGTATCAGAACTACTAAACTGAAAGTCCTCAATTTTACTTGTGACATAAATAGGACAGCATGTACCTAATCAGACATATGCAACAATTGGGATGCCCACAAAGGTTCCTTACCGAGAGAATCCAGAGTATAAATGCATTGTCCTTTATGGATCACCTTAAAGTCCTATCGCAGTACTTTGTCTCCTACAGGTTACAGGCAAGCAGTCTATGCCTGGCATTCAAGGCATCCTCAGATCCAGCTCTGATGGACCTTTGCACATCTACAAAATGAATAGCATGAGAACCACTAAATCCAAGGTTTTTAAATTTTGCTAGTGACATAAATAAGACATGTTGGAGAGCCAGATATGTTTCTCCGAGAATTCCCATTCTTTTAAACAGGTTCCCCATCCATGTGAGGTAGAGTTCCACTCTATTCCTGTTTAAGCACAACTTGGACCAGTGGATGGGTAATTGGAAATTCATCCCGTATCAGTACCTATGTCTCTGATTTCAGTAAATCACCCCCTATATAAATCAAATTTGTGGGTCACATTTAAGTTGCACAGCTAGGCTTATAAGGGCTGTCATGGTTGTTAGTCTAGTATACATCTGTGAACCTATGAAAGTGCTCAAATATTAGATTTTATGTAGTTAATAACGGTATATTTGTATATGTTGAGTTTATTTATTTAATAAAGTATGTACCCATAAACAGGTCTGGCCTGAAGAACATCAGTAAATCTAAGAGGACCAAGGCTAAATCTGAGGACCAAAATCATAGCTACATTTAAGTTATAGCAGTTGAGAGGTTTGCATACCAGGAATAAGTAATTCTAAGTTAATTGTAATTGATTGCATAATTCAGGCTTTGTCCTAATGTGCATCACTGAAATATTCCTAAATTCAAAGAAGTGTAGACCTTCCAGTTGTTCTTTCAGTTGTCTGATCACATGCTAAATACTCTTTCAATTGTCAGATAATGGATAAGACTTACAGTAGCTGCCTTTTCTTTTTGGGTCTGGAGAATAATGGCTGTAGACACCAAAAGTATAACCTCTTTGATCCAACTCTTCACATACACCATCAAAAGGAGTTCAAAACCACCTCACCTTATTCAGACTTGTTACACTGGAGGATTTCTAGTAGAGGGATTGGCCAGAAAGCCACATAGGGGTTCCAGGGTAGGCTTTAGGCAGCAGCAGTTGAAGGAGGCATGATGCCAGTCAAGACCACAAGCCTACATCCTCTTCCAAGCCTACTAGCCACTGTGATTGCCTTGGAACCCGTACATGCATTTCTATGCTTATCTAATGAAAGCCTGACATCCTGGTTGCCAATGTATAATTAAACTAAGCATGGTTGCAGAAGTGCCCTTCCCTGGCATTTAGTCTTCAGAATAAGAACCAGTGGGCGTGCACCTTCTGTACCACCACAGCTGTAAGCTGTTCCACTGCTTATTATGGAATAGGCTGTGTGTGTATGTGTGTGTGTGTGTGTGTGTGTGTGTGTGTGTGTGTGTGTGTGTGTGTGTGTGTGTGTGTGTGTGTGTGTGTGTGTGTGTGTGTGTGTGGTCTGGCTTAGACATGTCAACCCTATCACCGCCTCTTTTACTTGCCTCCTCATTACATTTTTGGGTAGATGTGCTCTATTTGGATGAGGCCTTATATATGTTAAGTTCTGCTGTATACTGACCTGCATCCCCTACTCACTATAGATCTTAATGAGACTTTGTGCATGTATTAGAAACAAGTCCATTGAATTAAATTTTATATGGCTACAAACATCCAAACCTTAGGTTTTCTGCTGTCAGCTTGTAACATTTGGGTTTGGAATGTTAGATATAACAAAGCAATAGCACACTGACTTGCTGCCAGCTTTTTCAGTTTTGCTTTCACACTTTATATAAGACATGGCAAGAAGACCACATCATAGCCTATTGATACTGTCAGTAGTAGTAAAGGCACAATTAAAAAAGCAGGAGCATATGTTATGTCCCTTATTCAGAAGCAAAAATCATTTATGAGGTGAATTTTTGAAGCAAAACTAATAAATATTTTACATTTTACTCTGTTTTTTTGCTTAGCATTATCACTTTTATATACATGTATAAGAACAGATTTTTTGTTGCACCGATAACACCCTTCATCACTGTCAGCATTACTTTTTTTATTTTTCAGAAGAACATAGTATTGCATTAAATAGCAGTTTAATCAAATATTAATTTCAAATTGTCACCTGTATCATAATTATCATAAGTCGTGCACTGTCAGTGGTATGTTGGCTTGCCTAATAATCTTCCATATCTTGAGTGGTTTGGGGACAATCTTCTTATCTGAGTCTTCTAGGGATAAGGAATCAGGGTACTTGCGTATTATCGCAACCACATTCGGAACTGCAGAAACGGCTTGCTTTCTAGCTGTTCTGCGGCTGAAAAATGTGGTCATCCTGTTTTGGGAACTGGAGTGTGTCAGTGAAGTGTCAGTAACTCCCGAGAAAACAGAAGGGGAAAGGAAAAGAACGGAAAGCAAGCCGCTTCTGCAGTGCTGAATGTGGTTGACCAGAAAAAGTATGTTCAGTCCTGTCTGCATCGCATCAAAACAACAACAAAAAAAAACAGTGACGTACTTCTTGCACTTTAATCCATTAACTGAGAGAATCAAGTTCCATTACTTTCCTAAACTACATCACAATTTCACAACGTACTCTCACTTCTAGCATTTTACTTCTTTGTCCCTAATTCCTGCGTGTTTACCCAATCTCAGACAAACGTGCTTAGTAACATCACAAAACACCACAACTCCTTCCTCAATAACATAAATAACGGATTAGGAGAATGCATGGTCTTTCAATGAGTTTGCAAAACAGTGAACCCAATTACAATTGGGAAACAGAACCCTAAGTACCGGGAGGACCAAAGCATCAAAAAAACCCCAGCGCAGCATGTGCTGGGCACATGTGCTGCGAAGTGACCCAAAGCAACAAGAATAAAACAGCACAAGACCACCCGTGATCAGTCCTTTCTACAGCTAAAATGAAGGCTGCAGCCCAAGGCTGTCCTTTCTACAGCTAAAATGAAGGCTGCAGCCCAAGGCTGTCCTTTCTACAGCTAAAATGAAGGCTGCAGCCCAAGGCTGTCAAAGTTAAAACAGCTTTCATTCTTGAAAGCCACAAGGAGGGTGCTGAAGGTTAAGTACTGTATGCACCGGTCTCGGACTGTTTATAACTTGTCTTTAATGCTGCTGTTTAGATTCTCTTCTATTTTCCAGGAAACTGGAAAGTTCTGCTCAGCTTTTAGGAAAGAGTTAAAAGGGAAAGTCTGTCCTGGCAGCAAGGAAGAAAGAAGGGTACTTCGACCACGCATTCGCTCAATCACTTTATTGAGATAGGAGTTGATAACATAAATAACATGACTGTGACAATGTGTGGTTGCGATAATACGTAACTACCAGAATCAGATAAGTCAGTGTTATATAGAGCTGATGAGGCAGCAGGCGTCTCCTCTTTGGATAATCATGTGGATGTGTCTGACAGATATTCTTGCCACTCTTCTTTCCAGAACATCTCTTCAGGCATCTGTATAGACATCTCAAACTTCAAAGTGTCTTGGGCAACTACCATTTGTCTTTCACTTTTCCTTTGGCCAAGATTCATAGAGATGTGCTGCATAGCTGAGATAGACCAACACCACAGAATGGTAATCCACTGCATTGTAAAGTATTCATGAACTCCAAATAGGTTCATAGGTTCATAGGTTCATACTAGGCTATCTGCCCGAGGGCATTTACAAGCCTTACCCATAGTTTTGTGGCTTACGCCACCCCTTTAGTATGGGGAACTGTACCCATTATTTTGCTGTGCCTCTGTCGAGCAGTGACACTGAGGTAATCCCTGGGGTATATCTGCGATCTCCCATCCATTGGTCAAGATTTCTCTTGAACAAGGCCAGCGAGGTGCTCTGCCTCACATATACCGGGATTTTGTTCCACAGCATAGGGAGTCTTTGGGTGATGAATCTATCCCTCCAGCACGTCCTATTAATAGCCGTGTCGAGGTTTAAGTCTTCCGCCCTTGTGGCTCTGACAGATCTAGATTTTTTGAGGTGAAGCATATTCATCAAATCTAGGTTTGACATGGCCTTGTATGTCAGGCACAGGTCACCTCTGAGCAAGCGGTAAGCGACTGAATAGAGCTGGAGTTCTTTCAGTCGGGCAGCATAGGATAGATTTTTGAGACCCTTTATCCTTTTGGTGAGGAACTTTTGTGGCCTCTCCAGCTGCTGCAAGTGTCGGGTCAGATACATTCCGAATGGGGCATTGTACTCAATCATTGGTCTGATGAGTGATGAGTATAGGGAGACTATGACCTCCCTTGATCTAGATGTGAATCCCTTCATGATAAGGTGGGCAATGTAGAAGGTCTTCCTAACTACTTTAGCTATATGGGTGTCGAATGACAGGCTACTGTCAACCTGGGTCCCCAGGTCCCTGATAACTTCTTCAGTGCTCAGTGGATACTGGCAACAAAGTGTGCATTTGGGCAGTTGTCTGTGTTACAGTATGCAAATTGGAGCAGTACTAAAAAACTGTATGGCAACCATAGAGGAGCAGAACAAGAAGTAAGTTTTAGAGCAAGGGATCAGTCTCATATCTGCTTGTACAAACCTTATGAGACTAGCAGGCAGCACAATACAGCAAGTTGTTGACAGTGATGTATTGTAATAATTTATGGCACAGTGCAAACCCCTGCTTTTTGGTGTCCAGGCACCTGAACACTTACTTGTTCCACAAGAGAGGAGGAGAGGAAGGTATAGAATGAAAGGAAATGTGGGAAAAGAGCAAGGGAAGGTACACACAGAAGGGAAGCTTAAAGGAAGGGGAGATTTGAGAAGGACACAGGGCACTTTTTGTGGGGACAGATACCCCAATTTTATATATATATATATATATATATATATATATATATATATATATATATACACATATGTGTGTGTGTGTGTGTGTGTGTTTGTGTAGAGAGAGAGAAGGTAACGGTGATAAGGAAACGGATGAATGGTGATATAACTTAAATCTACCCCAAGCACAATGCCTGCAATCCACAGTCCTTCTCACACTACTTAAAATTCCCACCTTTTCCCTCTGCATAAAAAAACAAAAACTATTATGTTGCAAATAATTTTTGCCTTTACCCTACTGCCTTTGGCCTATCTCATCACATTACTTTGCACTGCCACTGCTTCAAATTAAAGCACTTCTATTTAGATTGTGGCACAGTGGGGATTGGGAAATTTACCCTTTTCCCCACCTTTAATCAGCCGCAGCACTTCCTACAAATTACCATAATATAAACTATATCCGTTTTATCCATTCACAAGCATAAATATGTTGAACAGTGTTTCTTAAACCTTTTGAGACTATGGAACCCTACACAAACATATCTATTTTCATTTCTAGCAAACATTTAATCAAGAAAATATACATAATGCCAAATTTAAAAATGCATAGTGATATAACTATTTCAGGATTCAGCTGCACAGTCTTAATGGGAAAGATGTGCTTGCATTGAACACACTCATCAAGTATAACAACTTAGACTGTGTCCTGATGATGTTTCACTGTGATATAAAATGACCACAATAAGGTATTCCAGACCACTTAAAAAGGGAAACTAGTCATGGAAAGCCAGAAAATTTTGTCAAACAATAGTGATTGGTAATTTTCATCAACATACAGCCCCTTGTACCCAACAGTTAATAGTTACTTTGTTGTCTGTGCACACTCCAGATGCCAGATTGTAATAACTAAAATAAAACAAGCAAACAAGCAAAAAACACCCCAAAAAAGCCATATTTCAAATTACTTTATAAAACCACACAACCATAGTTTTCTACTTCTTAGCAGAAGAATCAGGGACAATGCCATAAATAATAGGAGGTGGGGGTCAAAGGCCCAAAATCAGAGAACAATTTTAAATGCTACTCTTTCATATGTAGTCTGAAATTCAAACAATTGTCATTAATTACAGATTGAAGTCCTCAACAGTTTGTCAGAATTCCACAAATTTTATGAGGAACAGATAAAAAAATGACAAATGAGAGGTTTGCACACAACTACTGCCTCCCCAGATCAAAGAGCCATTGCTCCTAACTTTGTAGTGAAATAATTAGGGAGAAAAACAGAAGTAATGATGGTCAGATTTTCAGTATTCCTGTTATACTTAGAAAGCTTCAAGAATCACAGTATTTGCATTAGCATGCATTTTCTGAAGGACAGATTTTGAAAACCATACTTAGGACAACCCCATATCTCTCAACCTGCCAAATCCAGAAATAATCAGGAGCAAACAGGGACACATTTTATCAGTGATTTTAATGTAAACATTGACAGTATAAATGAACACGAATGAAAATACACTTTCTGAAGTAAAAGCAGTCTGTAGCTCCAAAAACCTGTTATTATTTATTATATGTAATCTGCAATATTTTCTATCAAAATTGTAAATTTTGGGAGGAATTAGGAAGATACAGCATGCTCCAGATCCAAAATGAGGGACCACTCTGAAAGTCAGACACACTTGAGAGATAGGAGCAGAACATAAATATAAAGCAGAATCACAAAGGGACAGACAGAAAGACGAGATATATGCATTGTATGATTATCAGAAAGTAACCGCACAGTGTACACCTCTCAGCTAGAAAACCACAAATTTTATGAGGAAAAGTGCAAAATATGCAGTATTGGGGACAGTTGAGAACTATGATATCATGCATTCACCTTGCAAAACTACTTAGTGATATCCAGTTACCTGCTGGTTTGAATGAATTAAAAAGGCTTACTTCACACTCTGGCAGCTATTAGCCGAGCTAGTGACTATCCTTTTACAGACTAATAATTGTGGGCTTTTCTATTCCTGCAAGGAAAATAAAACCTGTGAATTGACTGGTTAGGTGTGCAAACCTCTCAAAGGTCAATGCGCTTAACCAATTATATCCCTCCTACAGTGCTACAACTGTAATTGTCTTCAAAAAGGACTCATTGGGCAGCTTTTCTATTTTGTTTTATCCTTTTAAGTAAAAGATAAAATAAAATAAAAAAACAGCATACCAATCTCTTCTACCGTGCCCATGGTTCATGGAACTCCTTGATGTTTGGGTTCCACAGAGCCCATTTTAAGAAACACTGATTTAGAACTATTAGTGGTGCTGTGGTAGCGTTATCGCCTCACAGCAAGACGTTGTTCCATTCGATTCTCAGCTAGAGCGTCTTCTGTGTGGAGGCATGCGTGAATGGGCGTGCCTTCGTTGAAGGTTGTGCGTCAGGGCTGATAACTCGGCACGTAAAAATCCACTACCAAAACATTAGCGGACCAGAGTTCCGTTGTGGTGACCCCTAACCGGGATAAGCCGAAAGATACAACAACAACAACAATGGTAAAGACAAAAGAACAGCCAAACACAAACCAAAACTTAAATCTGTGCAGCAACTATACCCTGAACAATACATAAAGAAATTACAAAAATGCAGTGACATTCATTCAAGCCCATGTCACCGCAACACTCCCCCAAACTTCCTGACACATCATATTAAAAAAACAGACTACACTCACTCCAACTCAGTACCTCAGGCTTTAAATTATTACACCTGAATACACATAGTTTTTCCAACAAAATCCTTGACATTCACTCTTGAATAGACAACCACTCCACAAACATCCTAATAATCACAGATCATGGCTAAAACATAATTACAGAGATTAAGAAATATTCACAGCAGGCTACAACATACTAAGATCAGATAGGACAACCAAGGGAGCAGAAGGTATAGTCGTTGTATTCTCCAAAAACCTAAAACTTTTCCCCATATTTCCATAAAACCCCAAAGTTTCACAAAGCAGAAAATACTCAGAAGTATACTAAAACTAAACTATCACAATGGCATATATGTGTAACAGGAGCCTTCATACACACTAACATAGCAGTGTGTCAACTACAGGAAATATGTTGTCCTGGCTAATGTAAACTTAAGCATCCAGCAACAACATATTATACATGTCAAGCAGAGCACCTCAATGGCCCTCTTCAAAAGGAACCTTAATGATTGGATGGAAGATAAGAAATTCACCCCGGGGATCATGTCAGTCATGCTGCTAGACATGGGCCCAGAGAAGTAAATATTGTGGGAAAAAATTTCCAGGGAATTATTATGGCTAGGCTTGCACAGGCCTTAGGGCCGATAGCCTAGTACCAACCTATGAACTTATCACTACTAAAAAGTGTCCCAACTAGTCATAACAAAACTGCCAGAAAAAATAAGTAAATAAATAAACTGGAATCCTCCCAGATTCACTAAGTGATTGACATCCAGTTTTCATTGTTTGGGACAACATTAATAAGTCTAGAAATAGTTAACTATGATGCAGTTAGAAATCCAACAGTTTAACAGTGAACCTTTTGCTAACACCCTTAAGCATTGCAGCTGGTCACCTTTAAAACCCTTCCTTCTGATGAAGCAGTAATATACTTCTCCTTTCTAGATATCCTAAATCAACAGAATTCCATGTGAAGAAAAATGACTCACCCTGGCTGATAAAAAGCCTAATATAGGAACAATGTATGGAAACAATGACAAAAAGAAAAATCGCCTAACTCAAGTTGTAGTGCAATCTCAGAGGTGGTATATATAATTTGCAGAGGTTGTGAGGGGTACGTGGGGGCTTGCCACCCCACAAAAACATATATTTAATTTTTACTTTCGAGTTTTCAGAATCTTGATCATATGATTTCGACCATATGAATTTCGCATTTCCAAAATCTCGATGGTATAACATAAACCCATATATATATATATATATATATATATATATATATATATATATATATATATATATATATATATATATCTATATATATATATAGATCTATGAGACTACTGACTTTAGTAGCCCATATGTCGACTTCTAAAACATCATCCGTAAATATTGACAAACCAAAGATCCGGACATTGCCATGCATGCGCTGAGAAAGAACCTCGGTGCATACAACAAACAAGTAATTGTTAAACTGTTAGATTTCTAACTGCATCATAGTTAACTATTTCTAGGCTTTTTACTGTTGTCCCAAACAATGAAAACTGGATGTCAATCACTTAGTGAATCTGGGAGGATTCCAGTGTATTTATTTACTTATTTTTTTACAACCCCCCCCCCCCCTGCTAATTTTACATATACTAACTCTGACATTGCACACTCCTCAGGGAGAAGAATCATTCGCCTACTCAGGGACTGTTGATCTTGTACACCTGTCAACCAAGTGGTGTCAGTCACCTTGGTATCGGCATTCTGTCGTTTGACAGGATGTCCAACACCAGTGTATATATACTTTGGCAACCTTCAAAAAAAAATCACTACAATACAGAAGTCTTTTGGTCTGCAGTTAACAGACTCCTTAAACCAGGGAGAAAACTCAGCTTAACTACCAACTCCATGACTCTAGCTTTATTATTGCTTGTAGATTTTGTGAATGTTAGATATCTGCTACTACTTCTGCAAAGAAATATCATGAAAATCAACCAACACATTCTAAACACCAGAAATAACCTCCAAGTTAAATTTTTTCTCAAAAATTGGAGAGTGGTGTAATGATTAAGGTGTTTACCTCCCAGACACAAGTTAGAGGGATTGATTCACACCTTTTGAAGAGAAATTGGATAGGCTTAAATGGCCCACAGGGGCAACTGGCCTAGTAATTAACTGTGAACCTATTAACACTAGCTGCTGACAGCCTTCCTTCAGAATATATCAGAATAGGATCAGATGCATTAGCCTGCCCTGTATCCCTACTAATCAGTTGATTAGTACAAGAGTCATATGTACCCTTACTCTGGAAACATTCCTACTTAAGTGTTCTACACAAAGGTTAGTCCCTCTATCAAATGATCCAGTTATAGGCCCATTACAATACTATCACCTTTTTCTAAAATTCTCAATATATGTATCCAGTCACAAATCATGGCACACTTTTTTGAAATCAACTATTTTCTCCTACTCAACCCTGCTTTCATTGAAAGCGTGCTATGATGACAACCCTGCTTACTTAACTAAACTTTATCTACCAAATATATTGCCCCAAACTTTGCTTCACAGACCAAAGCCACTTAGCCACAGCAAAATCAGTGCTAATTTTGACCGTAATGTATGCTTCTTGGGCAATGTTTTACAACGGTAACCCCCTAGTCCGTTTTGCTCAGGAATGGGCGTGGCCCAATTAATTGGCATGCCTAATGGCTGTGATGTACCGTGCTAATGATGCGTGATTTACATGTTCTGCAGATTTGCGTGTGACGTTATGAATATTCATTGTCTAAAGTAGTTTAGGTACTTACGTATTATCGCAACTAGATTTCCGCAGTGACATTATTCTGTCGGTGTGTGTGGAAATAGGTTGCTTAACCTAAAAAGGGATCTGTTGAGAATTAAGCATTAGTCTGTCTCAGTGGGTATGAGCCCAGAAGAGGAGTACGGGTGAAATTTTGTACTTGTGGATGATGCACCTCATTTCTCCTGTAACTGCATGTTGCCAAAACATTTGCCCTGCCTTTCGTAAAAAGTTTCATTTTCTTGCGAATCGCTGATGTTTACTGTTTTTCCATAATGCCAGGCTTAAGATTTTCATACTTAACATGGATCTTGCTTTATTTGCTGAAGAATCAGGGGCAAATCCAAAAAGTAATTGGGAGTAATCAGGAACCTTTCTCTGATATTACTCTAATTCCCTTTAAAAGTTAATAAAACACAATGCTTAACATCAAAGTGCATTTTTTAAAAACACAAAGTATGAAACTTGTCGGGTATTATTGACATGTCTGTAATCCTCACCCCTTCAACAGAAACTCTAACATTTTATGACAGGTAGGGCAAAAGCATGAGGCAAAATTAGGGATGTTTTGCCTTCTCTGAAGGAAGCCTTCCATTCAGTGCAAGGAATCCGTTCATCAGAACGGTAGCAGACATGATAACGTAAGTGTGCATGTGTAATGCATGCAAAAACTGGAAGAGGGTTTTCGGAAATGTTTCTTTTCCTGAAGGTAATGCAAACTTAATACACAGCAGTAAACACAGTAAATACCACATTGCAGTGTTTCATGGCCTCCTTTCTATAGAAGTATGCAAAATTCAGAACCGCGAAAATCTGGTTGCGATAATACGCAAGTACCGTAGTTTACCCTTTTCCTCAAATTAGATCTTAGAGTTGGTATATTTCTATTTTCTATTTATAATTTTCTATTTATATACAAGGGGTGTGCCCCCTGCAAAAAGCGAAGGAAAAAAGTAATATTTGTGAGCTAGAGTATCAGCTCGTCAGAAAACCATGTGTTTGCAAACGGTATGTGTAGGATAGCTGCATGTTTTGCCAAAACAGATTACAAAAAGTTTGTAAATGCTGAACAGTCTGTTAAGTAAGAAAGTAAGTTCTCCTTTGATTTTAAAGGTTTATTTTTTTCCCTGCGCTTTTTGCAGGGGGGCAAGCCTCCCCTGCACACCTCCCCCCCCCCCCGTATATATAAATAGAAAATTATTTTTCACTATACTTGAATAAACACGAAGACGGTTCCGGCATAAATGGGTGGGTTAAGAAAGTAACTTCTCCTTTGATTTTAAAGGTTTAGTACTACCACTTGTAGTTTTATAAGGTCATCCCTGGTACAAGGAGACAGTGCTTGTATCCATATAGACTAATGCAAAAGAATAATTGCTTGCCTGCATTACATACCTCTGCTACTACTGCATTTCCACATCTGCTTTACAGTTCTGTTTACAATTACATTTGCACCTAGTCTTTCATAATGAAACACCGTATCTGCTGTGAATGCTGCTTTTGTGCTGCTACCATTAAGTCTTGCTTAAGTAACCTTTAAGTAGAATGCAAAACCTGCTAGTTTAATAGAAAGCAAGTTTAAGACCCATGTAGCTACAGGCACAATGGAGAATGACTGTTTTCATTTAGCGCACTCCGCATACTTCAGTGTGATGATTGCTCTTCATTTTAAGTGACAAGAATGCTTTTAGTTTTGTCCCTGTTACTAGGAAAAAAAACATAACATTTTCCTATTTGAATGTTTACCGCATGCTGGAAATACTGGATGAATATTCATGCGGACTACTGAACCGTCTTTTTGTTTATTCAATTATAGTGAAAAAGAAATGGCCTTGTGCAGACTGTTGGGCGGGCCTTGCTACTGCGCATCGGGAGAGGGGGTACTGTTATAAAGCAATGCCGCTTGTATACTCACCAATCTTTAATTAGCTCAGTTGTGTAAAGCACAACAATGTTGCAGTACGATTATTTATTAATGTCACTAATACACCAAAAAGAACACATTATCATGTTGTTCTTAAAAAACACAGTTGTCTTGAAATCCAAAATCTATGTCCATAAACACAGCCAAAAGCAGTCTACAAGATTGTTTTCCAAAAATATAACATTCTGCCCAATGCCAATGTTATGTAATGATACAATCCAAGTCAAGAGTGGTGATCAAAAGACTAGCACCTAGCTCAGACACACAGATTGAATAACTCCCTTGGAGATTCTATCTTCTCAGTTTATGTCAACATTTTAGAACAATCTACCATTATCTTAAAAAAAACTCAACTTTCAAACAGAGCTTGAATTACATTTGTAAAAAAGTGGTCGCGTCATTGTACACTCCCCTTCCCCAGGGTAATGCTCTGTCCTTGCCTCTTGTCCTAGCCTAGTTGGCATATAGATACCAGATCCAAACAATATTGGAAATATAAAAGTAAATCAACCTGGTAGTCCACATGTTTAAGTAAAATACAATAAAAGGAAAAAAAGCTTCTTAAACTGTGCAGCAAATAAAAAAATCAAATTAAGGTTAGCAATAAAAAAGCTATAAAAGGAGCTAAAAGACACTGTCAGGAATACTAAGGCATCCCATGAACTTAGACTGACACCAGAAGCAAAAGACAATTACAAATCCATACTTAATTATGTTGGCAAACTGAAATAACCCCCAACCTTTCTCAAAAGTTATCCAAAAAATGGCACTACCTACTCAGATCTAGTAGAGATAACCAACATTCTAGTAAACAAATTCAGTGCAAATTTCAGTCCAGAAACAAATATACAAAACACAGATATCACACAGAATTTCAACCCCCTCTTATCATAACAAATGAAAACTTCCTAAAGGTACTCAAAATACATTACCCAGTGAGCCTTGTAATATACCCATTCGTCTAATAAACAGTGCAAAACATGTTGCAGTGGACCTACTCCTACAGCTAATCAGCCTTAGCTTAGGCACTGATTTTGTCCATGAAGTGTGGTACACAGATGTTTTAATGCTATTTCATAAAGGTGGACCCAGTACTGACCCCGGAAACTATAGATCCATTATCCTGTTTAGTCACATCTACAAAGCTATGGAACATATCATAACTAATGATATCCACAATCTTGTAAATGTAACAATAATAGTGTTGAGAAACCAGCAACCAAGAAATAAAATCAACACTAAAAACGTTGAAAGAATGCAGCCGCACACTGCTATGATACAGCCTGTGATTTATTCCAACAAGACGGGCAAATACAAATAACAGTAGTAACGGAAATCCATTTGTATTTGCCCGTCTTGTTGGAATAAATCACAGGCTGTATCATAGCTGTGTGCGGCTGCATTCTTTCGATGTTTTTAGTGTTGATATCCACAATCTTGTAAGACTTGACCCTCAACAGTTTGACTTTGTTAAGGGTAGATCCTCTCTAATGATTTCGCCAACTTATTTGCGACAGTCACACAAATGTGGACAGTTGACATGCTGTCTGTACAGTGTACTTTGATCTGGCTAAGACATTTGACACCATACCACATGCTTACATAAAAAACAAGCTGAATGAGCTCCAAGTTGATCACTATGTACTTAGGTGGATGGCAAATTGGTTGAGGGATAGAACCCATGTTGTGTGTGGCATATGTGCCCTGAGTAAACATGAAGGTGACCAGTGGTGTTCTTAGGGCTCCATGCTGAGACCCCTTCTATTTGTTATCTAATTAACAGATCTCCAACTTGCAAATAGAGATTTTAGGTTAACCAAGTTTGCAAACTGAAACTTAGTGACATCCTCATGTCTCCCTCTGATACTCAAAAGCATCAACTGGGAACTTAAATGTCAACAACTTGTGCTCAGAAATGGGTTAAAACTAAATCCTAAAAAGTAAAATATCATTACTTTTGGTAAACAATCCCTTCATCCATCTTATAGTATAGTCAACACCTCACCTCAAGCTGAAAGTGTGGTGAGAGACCATGGGTTGTGGTTAGATAATTTCTTTGCTTTTGACTATCATGGTGCAACAGTGGTTAGGAAGTCTCTTTGTCTTGAGTAGCTGATTGCCAAAGATATTCCTCTAAATCCAGGTAAGTTCTTAACCCTGTATGTTCCACATTGGTCAGATCTGTTACCAAACACAGTGCCCCTTTTGAGGTATATCTTACTAGCTATATTAAGCAACTGGAAAGACCCAGAAGTTCCTAAATAAAAAATATCACAGACTTTGAAAATAACAGCTACCAGGAGAGGTTGGAAGTGCTGTCCCTTTATACATAGATTCATAAATTCATAGACTATTACTGAGCTAATGACCTGGGGGAGGGGGCTTTCTAAGCCCAGACAAGTTTTCCCAAAAGAATAATGATGTCATGTATACAAATAGGACATTGACATTGAGTGGGGTATTATATCAAAAGCCTTGGCCAGGTCGAGGTAGGCTGTATACACAGTCTTACCTTCATCCAGTGCCTTGGTGACCCTCTCAGAAAAGTTCACCAGACTTAATAAGCCTGATCTTCCCTTAACAAAGGCAAACTCTGATGGGTTCAGCATTTGCAGGCTATCTATGTCTTCATTTACCATTTCCATTATGATTCTTTCTATGGCCTTACATATGAGGCTGGTAACACTTATGTGCCTGTAGTTACCTGCATCAGTGGATGGACCTCCTTTGTGCAAGGGAATGACTGTAGGCATCTTCCATTCCATGGACACAAAACTTGACTTAAGGTTGCAGTTGAAAAGTGATTCAAGTGCACCAGGGAGGTAATGTTTCATACTATTTATTAAACTTCCTGTGATGTTATTGGGGCCCATCAATGCAGTGCTTTTGGTCTTCGAAAGTGCATTGATGACCTGTTCTCTAGTAATTGTTAGTCTTCGAAAGTGCATTGATGACCTGTTCTCTAGTAATTGTTAGAGGTAGTGTGTTATGTGGTATTTCCCTGGAACTATCAGCGGTGAGTGGGGATAGAAATTTGGGCTGAGCCTGTCAGCCAAAAGGTTGGCAATGGCCTCCAGTTCAGTGTGGGTGAAGCCATTTACGATATGTTCTGCACATTGTTGTGTATTTGCTCTAAGGTTACAGACATAGCTGTAGAAAGCATTGTGGTTTTCCTTTTTCTTAAGGAGATGTTTTTTCTTCAAATGTAGCCTTTGAGGTATTAACTAACCCTCTTAGTTGCCTGTTTAGATTGGTCAGGGGGCTTTTGGTATGCATGGCTTTGATCTTCCTACACTTGACCAAGATTTTTCTTTTTTTGTTGTATAACCGATTGTTACTATGATTCCACCAGAGTGGCTTGTCTATTGTGTTTGTCTTATTCTTAATAAGAGTGAACAATGCACTCTATACAGCTATCAATATGGCTGTACAGAGATTTTGTAAATAGCTCAGTGTATGCGATAGTGTTTACTGGGTTTGGGAGTGCTTGGAATTTAGCCAAGGTGTTGGTTATTAGAGACAGGTTAGACTTTGAATAATTTGTAAAGGTTTTTGGTTTCTCTGGCTGCCCAGGTTTAATTTTTATTGTCAGATCTGATGAAGATATTATATTGGGTGAGGAGCATCAGCCCTCATGTTCATGTGTACAAGGTCAATTATGTTTGTACCCGTGGTAGGAGAATGGACTAATTGTTCCAGGATGTTGGTATTAACAAAATGTAGGTATTGCTGGGCTTGTACATTACTAGTGGTGTAGGATTTCCAATCTATAGAGAGGTAGTTGAAATCCCCCATGAATATCATATTGGCTGAATGGTGAGGGACTCTAGTACATTGAGATAGGTAGTATGGGTTTCCTAGGACATGGAGGGGGACCTTTAGATGGTAAGGATATGGTAAGCACCCTGTTTATGGTGAGTTGCTTATGTATTAGTTCAAGTGGGTCATACACTTAACTTGTCTGGATTTGAGATTGTTTTTAATATAGACTGAGACTCCTCCACCTTCAGTTTCCTGCTGTGCAGTGGCTAGTCTAAAGGTATGAAAGGCATTATAGCAATGCACTGCTTGGGTACTGTCAATGACTTTAAACCATGTCTGTTTTGCTATACAGATGTCTACACTCTCCAGTGAGAGGAAGGTTTGCAGGGAGTGGAGTTTCTTATTAAGACTTCTAGTACTGAGCAGAACCACCTTCAGATATTCCTTTATAGGTTCAGTTAAGTCAGTAGGTTTATCGGTTTGGCATTGCCTAAAAAGGGCACTATGGAGTGGAAAAGGTCTTTGCCAACATCCAAAAGCCTAGATGGGATAAATGCAGACCATCCCTGGCAAAGCAACATGGTCTGTCAACGATGTCCTCCCAGGCTGTGAAATATTGTACCCCCCTGGATTGACACCGAAAGCTATGCCAGTTGTTAAAATCATTCATTTTCTGTCGGCAATATGGCATCATCCTTGGAGAAGTTAGTATGCTGCTCAGTGGTAGGATCATACCTGCCTGAGATAGATAATTCATGAGATTGATCATGTCGCGCTTCATATAGTCAAGGGAGGTGTGTTTCAGGTCATTAACACCCACATAGACTGTGACAGAGGCATGCTGGTACCTGTGGTTCAATGGCCTGAGTGCCAATGTGACTTGAGGTATCCTAGCCCTGGAATGGCAGCTGACTGTGACTCTTTCCTTACTCAGTCTGGTGAGGGGGACATCACTGTGCCTCACTGAAGTGTCACAAATGACCAGGAAATTGGCTGTGTGCTGGTTTACCAGTGGAGGCATTGGATGCAGTGTTACGTTTTTTTTAATTTCTCCAAATCTTTTTGTTTGCTAATACTTTGATAAGAATTGACCCCATTCCTAAGTCAAAGTACAATTAAAGTTCATGAAATTAGTATTGTTTTAGTCTTTGATTTCAGCTAAAAGTGCTCTTCGCAGCACCTGCAATGTGCCCAGTAATGACTCCACCTGCAATTCGTACGGGGTTACATGGATTGGTAACCTATCTAAATATGATTGCAGATTATTTTGTATAAGCTCTGTTGCTCCTACTACTATTGGAGCTGTCTGAGTATCTTTCTTCCACATTGCTCTCATTTCTGCCTGCAGATCCTGATATTTTATGACTTTGTGTCTCTATGCAAGACACTGTAGTCACTGGATGTGGCAATTTCAATGGTCAGAGCTACTTTTGTCTTTTCTTAGACCACTATATCTGGTTTTCTAGCATCTATCTTTTGAACTGTTGGTAGTGGGTGATCCCATGTGATAGAAACTTCATAATTTTGTATGATACTTTGTGGTTCATGTTTCCAGTGTTTTTCAGCCACTTCATTACCATAATGTTTGCACAATCCCCAGTGTAACAGTCTTGCCACATTATTATGCCTTTCATTATACAGTTCTTCCACAATTAGTATTTCGCAACCAGCAATGAGGTGTGTGACTGTTTCCAATTTGGTTTTACAAAACTTACATTTGTCTGTTTCTCCCACATGCTCAATGGACTTTGTAAAGCAACTTGTAAAAGTAACTCACTCTCTTGGGCCACCAATATCAATCTTTCATCTCTTGGTTTAAATTCACCTCTCCTCAACCATCCCTACATTTGTTCCTGGTCAACATGAGGTTCTTCCAGAAGTTTTCTATACTTACAACTATATTTATTCTTTTTCCACATTTCTTGCCTTCTCATCTGGTCCTATTCCTTGTATTCTTTCTTTTGTTTTTTGGCACATTCAGTTGCTGCCAGCTTTTTATCCACTTCTGGTTTTATATCCATTCCTGATTGATGCTGATATGCTTCTGCTAAAGTAAGCAGAGACGTCATCTGAGATTTATTCTCCTCATGTTTCAAAACTTTCACAACATTTGGGTCTTTCTTTTTGGCAGATATGTGTGGAATCCCACGATTGCAGATCTATAAATATAATCAATTTCAAGGAGGCTCATCGCTCCTTCAAAACGGGGAATATATAATCTTGGTATGCACTGATTTTTATAAATCATTTGGTGAGCATGAAGCATCCTTCTTGTTTTCCTATCTAATCTAACACATTTTGGGCCAGTCAATCACTCCAAAACTGTAAGTTAGGACAGGAAGAGCAAATTGGTTTATAGCTTGAATTTTGTTCCTAGATGTTAATGCTTTTTTCAAAATGAAGTCTTCTGAAATATTCCTTACTAAGTTTTATTCACATTTGTTCATGTTTTATTGTTGATCCTTCATGAATTCCCAAATATTTATACACTTCCTCTTGCTCAAGTTCTTTTATGTCACATGTTTGTCCCAAACTGATGTTTTCCTGGCATTGTAGTTTTCCTGCTTTAAAGGTTGCTTTTGCACATTTATCAAAACCAATGACATTCTTATATCATCTGAAAAAGTTTTGACAACTTGTAGTTGTGCTTTCTGTTCCTCATCTGATGAGCTGTACAGTTTTAAATCATCGATAAAGAGAAGATGAGAAGTCTTTACACTTTGTGGTTTTGTAGGAGCCAAAATATAGCCATGGTCTAAGCTGTTAAGTAGACAGCTTAATGGGTTAAGGCAAGGCAGAATAGCAGCAGTGACAAAGAGTCACCCTGGAATATCCCACTTTGAATTTTTATCCCTGGGATAATAACTTGTCCTTTATCATAGCTTAATTTTTAAAGTGATCTGCCACTGTTTCATGGTCACTGTAATTTAGTCGATCAATATAGGGTGTATCTTATACATTTATAAGCACTCTTTTATCTATGAATGTGGGATACTATCAAATGCTTTTTTGTAGTCAATTCATGCCATACTTAGATTCTTCCCCTTTTTACTGTTCTTCGTTATGACTTTAACAACAAATGATCCTTTGTTAGTTACTATGTGTAGCTGTGGGTGGTGTTTTAACAGAGTGTTTACATGATGGCTTAGGACCCTTTTCTTTGAGTGTACTGTGCAGGTGATCTTAGTGTTTTAGGAAGGTTACTGCTTAGTGCCTCAGCATAACTAGTTTTATGTGTAGGATCTTTAACCTGTGCAATAGGCATGGTATTGGTGTTACTGGCAACCTCTGTAGGATTAGTTTTGGTTGTATGAGAGAGTTTTGCTTCTAGCGTTAAAGTATATTTATACCTCTCTCTCATACTGTATCTGTTTTATTAAGTAAAAGTAGGTTGCCAGTGAACATGAGAGTTGTACAATGCCTCAGAATACTCATCTCAATTGGTCAAGCCACAGAGAGAGTCGGGAAGTGCATATCCATGGCTACTGATTTCTAGGGCTGAGTGAGGAAAACTTCAATATTGAACAAGTCAGTAAGACAAGGAAATTGAAGAGCACTGCTCAGCTATGAGCAAACTAGATGCTCTAGGAGTTAAAAAATCTTTCTAGACAGTAATGCCACAAGAGTGTAGACCACAAACCTTCCTAATGTAAAATAACTGATTTGGAGCCCAAGTGTTTAAACCATAACAAACACAGCTAGAGTAACAGGCACAATAAGCTTTCACAAGCAATTCCCAGCTTAAAAGGGCCAAGGCTACCCTCTCCTCCCATAAGAGAGTATAGACTACAAACCTTCTTAATGTAAAATACCTGGCTTGGAGTCCAAGTGTCGAAACCAGAACTGAAATACTTTTAGTATAAGAGATGCAATAAGCCTTCAACCAGGAATTCCCAAGTCACAGGGTGCAAGCTTCCTTATGTAAGATAACTAGTTTGATGCCTAAGTGCTTAAATCAAATCGAAGAGGTTTAGAATGTTGTTTCTTTCGGCTTTTCCCGGTTAGGGGTCGCCACAGCGGAACTCCGGTCCGCTAATGATTGATAGTTGATTTTTACGTGCCGAGTTACCAGCCCTGACGCACAACCTTCAACAAAGGTATGCCCATTCAAGCATGTCTCCACGCAGAAGATGCTCTAGCTGAGAATCGAACCGGACAGCATCTTACTGTGAGGCAACAATGCTACTGCAGCACCAGGTTTAGAATAACATCAGACTTCTAAGAAACAGCATTTAATGCAGCAAATTAAATGCAACTGAATACTTTAAGAACATGCAGCAAAAAACTAAATAAAATAATAAAGTAGGAAGAAGAACAGATATAGTAAAAGCAGCTGAATAATGTGCATTTTTTGCAAGTGGGATAGGAGGAAACAGAAGATAATTCAAGTTTAAAGACTAAGGGAGAAGGCCTTCCCAGCTGATCTCTCAGTGCTCACTCGAATGAGCAGATGAGCTGGGACTGGGAGGAGTGTCCAAAATCAAATTTATATAGGGGCTGGGAACTTAAAAGCCACTAAGTTTAAAAGTACAACAGTAATAAGGTGGGTAGGTGTGGAAAAATCAAATGCAGACAGATATCAGCAGTAGTCAGGCAGATAACAGCAAGTCAGACAAGCACTGGAGCTAAATAAAGATGCCTCTAAATATCTCCAGTTATTTATTTTTATTATTTTATTTGACATTTGTTAAACAGGTATGTTCATCTGAGCATGTGCCCTTTTTCAGCGGAGGCCAGGGGAGAAAAGCTCCACAAAGAGTGCATATAGCAGACACAAATAGAAATATTATTTGAAACTATACAGAGTATTTAAAACAGTCATTAATCTAATAACAAACGTTGCAATCAAATGTAGAACAACTATTTGAAAGAGCAGTGTTCTTTGTTAGAATGAGTTTGAGGGGGAGTTTAGTACAATGTGGGCAGGGGTAATTGAGTGAAGTAGAATAAGAGGTGAAGTAGCTTCACAAGCAGTACTAATAGCAGATACAAATAGAAATATTCTTTGAAATTCTACAGAGCTTTTACCACAGTCATTAGTCTAACATCAAAAGCTGCATTTATATGCAGAACAAGAATACAGAAGAGCAGTACACTTTGTTACAGTGTGTTTGAGGGGAGGTTTAGTACAATGTGGGCAAAGGTAGTTGAGTGAAATAGAGTAAGAGGTGAAGTAACTTTAAAAACAGTTAAATTAGGAATGCTGTTTCTCAGTATCTCCCACTAATTAGCTGGATGTTATTCACTGTCTGCAAAGAATTATTTTCTAGCTTTTCTAACTGACCCTAGCCAAGAACTCTTAAAACTCCACAAGAACAAAAAACTTAAAACAAAACGCAATATAAGAAAAAGATAAAAAAAATAGAAGTAACCAAACCTTAAATGAATAACTGCAATCCAAAATCAAATGTAGACAGACATCAGCAGTAGTCAGGCAGAGAACCTATTCATTGTCCTTTAGACTCCTTAGGGGCAATCTGTGCCTTGCCCTTTGGGCCATTATGGATTCAGTAGTCCAAGACCTCTTATCTCCACAAATCAAACAGTCGCAATAGCACTAGAAGCAGGGAGATCTAAACCTTCTTCAGCAATTGAAACATGGTGGGGAGATTGATTTGTCATGTGATGATTATCCCTTCTCCGAAACAAAGTTTCACTCCAAATAAAGCAATGTGTTTATCTATTGTCCTTCAAAAAGGAATTATACATCTGGATGGGTATTCACAAATTCACCCTTAGTATGACTAGTCTTTTGCTTCTAGAAAAAGACGGCAAGGTCTAAGGTGAGTACTGGCAAGGCAAAAATGGTGATATGGCCCAGCTGTCTTGTGCTTTCTATGATTCTAAGGTGGTAAAGATACACTGTAGAGTAGATTATATTGCTCCCTTATGGGGAGACATTTGGCCCTTTGGAGTGTTGTATGTACAGTGGTGTTGACTTCTAAGGTAAAGAAGCATGACTCAGTAGATTTTGTTTGAGTGGATTTGCAGAATTTTATTTATTTTTTGCTTGATGAGTATGCAATTAGAGGTAAAGGGTATTCAAGTTGTGGATGTAGGACAGTTTTGCTGATGATATTCTTCCACTCTTGGGGTGAAAGAGTGTGAGAAGTAGGTATGTCAGCCATAGATAAATACTTTACTTTTAGAATGGCAGTATCAACTGCCTATAACTTTATTCAAATCTTTTACAGTTATGCATATATGACTCTTGCCAGACTTCACCATATTAATCATACTAATCACACAGTCAGTAAGCATAGTGTGTTTCTTAATCCCACTCTTGTTCCCCATTCTCTGCAACTCCCTTTCATTTCTATATATTGGAGTCAAGATGCACTTGGAGCATTTACTATAAATAAAATAACAAGATTTGTCTAAATATGATGAACTGGCAAACAACCCAGAGAAATAAATACATTTTCATAGTCAATAAAGTATCACTTTTTAGAATGCATACTATGAACTGTGTTCACTATATCTAGATTCTGCCAAATCGCAAAACATGGTATGGATGAAACAACTGTTCCAACTATCCAAAACTGAATCTTGTATTTTTTATTCATATATTTACAGGTAAGTAATATCTGATACAGATGTGGCAACAGATAGCCTAAATAAGTAGGTAATTTATAAGTAGGAGGCTTTCCCATTCAGTACTGTAAGTGTATGTGTGGGGATCTTGTTGCACTCAGTCCTTTTGTCTAGATTAAACACCATACTTGATTCATTTTGAGTTTTTTATCCTATAATTTTGACTTATCCTCTTGTTATAAATTATATTTGTCAAGTTCTTGCACATTTTGCATTTTTTTCAACACTTACTGTTCTCATGGTTAAATAATTTCAGTGGCATGTTTCCATCAAATGCATTCTTGCTGGTTGTAAATTTAATTCTTGCTTTTTACATACTGTAACAAAATGACTTCCTTTACCATAGTTTATGTATTGCTGCATTACTGACATCATGCAGAATTTGTTTTATTATTTTATTGCCATAATATGTGCACATTTCATTCAACATGTTTCTTGCTTTTCTTGGCTTTATTTCCTCTCTTATACTCTGTTTTACTATGTTCTTATTTTTGTTTTCACATGAAACTTTGCAGATATTTTTTTCTGTTAATTCTTAAATGAGACAAAGCAGTTTACTCCCACTGTGAATATCTGTTATTTATTTAGCTTTAAAAATGCCTCTTGCATTATTTTGCCTCTTGTTTGATCATTTTGAATATAACATAATTTTATCTCATTCTAACAAATTCTGCAACTCACTAAACTCACAACATTTGACTGGATTCCTTAGTACAGTAACATAAACACCAATTTTTTCCATTTAACCTTGTGCCTTCATGAAGAACAAATGACAGATGTATGGTAGTTTTTCATAGCTAACAATAACTCTGACGATTTTGTCTCATCACTATTATCCTCTCTATGTCCATCTGGAAAAGCAAATGCATTCTTAAGGGCTTTTTCCCATGTGACATGTAAAAACAAGGAATAGTGTACCTTATTAGGCATCTCAAATATTCTTTTCATGGTAAGGAATAAATTACTCTCTTGAGTCCTTAATGTCCAGATGTTCTTTATAGTGATCGCTGCCGCAGTAGCCTAAGATACATGAGTTATAACCGGTAAGGATGTAAGAGCCAGACAGCTTCCAAAGCTTCAGGGCACCTGCCATGCAGCCAAATCTTTAGTCATCTGGAGTTGAGCTGACAAAGAAGACAGGTTTGAGTGAGAAGCTTTCCTAGCACCAAAGAGTATGCTCCTGTGAGACTTTTGAGGATTGGCGATGGGGCTCGTGCTTTTCCTTTGCTAAAAGGTAAGTTCTCTTCCCAGGAAGAAATCTTCTTTAAAAAAAAAAGCTTTATTTGATAACACTTTTCTGTTCAGAAAAGTAAGTGTAAAACTGGAAGTTTGTGTTTTAATAACATCTGATTACAGGAAAGACCAACTGGGTAGGAGCCCATTTTCAGTAGAAGTCCAGGGAATAAAGCTCCAAGGTGTTACAAAATATTTTAAGAATACATTTTCACCCCCCTCTCATCCCCAAAAGGGCCTACAACAATACCAGAAAAGTGTAGTGTCCCTGAAATCACAGATGCACAGGTGAAAACAGCCCTTTAAAAAGCCAAAAACACAGCATCAATAGGGCCAGATGGTGTCCCAGGCTGCTTCTTGCATGAACTACAGAACTAACCTCCCTAGCTAAATACGCTGTTCAACCTCAGCCTCTCCACAGGCTTCATGCCCATAGAATGGTGCACAGCAACGGTTATTCCTCTCCACAAAGGAGGGGCCACAACTGACCCTGGTAACTATCGACCCATAAGCCTGACTAGCCTGGTCTGCAAGGCTATGGAGCGCATCATCATGGAACTCATTAACAAAGACATTGGGAACCTCCAAACACTTGACCTGACCCAGTTCGGCTTTGTTAAGGGCAGATCATGCCTACTAAACCTGGTTGACTTCTTTGAAACAGTCACCAAGGCCATAGACAAGGGGAAGGTGGTTCACACAGCCTACCTTGACCTCACCAAGGCTTTTGACACCATTCCCCACTCGGGTATTACAGAAAAACTCACCAGCCTGAACATAAACCCCTACATCACGAGATGGGTTGCCAACTGGCTTACAGACAGAACTCACATGGTAAGAATAGTGGGCACCAGGTCCGACTCTAAACCAGTCACAAGTGGTGTCCCACAAGGCTCGGTCCTGGGACCCCTACTGTTCGAAATATACTTTTCAGAAGTACAAGTAAACACAAGGAGGACCATGGCTAACCAAGTTCGCCTATGACTGCAAACTGGGAGTCATAACTGACTCTCCGGCTGACACGGACATCCTGCAAAAGGGCCTTACTGAGACGGACACCTGGTATCAAAGTTATGGCCTCAAGCTAAATGCCAAAAAATGCATAGTCATCCCATTTGGGAAAAACAAAACACCCACAAATTACCACATAGGTGACAGCCCCCTTAATACAGAAATAAGAAATCTGGGGACCCAGGCAAATAGTAATCTCTCCTTTGACAATCATATTGCCAAAGTAGTTAGGAAATCCTTCTATGTGGCCCATCTAATTACTAAAGGGTTCACATATAGAAATAAAGAGGATATAGTGCCCCTCTACGCATCACTCATCAGAACCATCATAGAGTACAATGCCCCATTTGGGATGTACCTCACAAGACACTTCCAACAGCTGGAAAGACCACAAAAGTACCTCATCAAGAGGATTACTGGCCTCAAACATATGTCCTATGCAGCCCGACTGAAAAACTCTGGCTGTACTCGGTGGCATATCACTTACTCAGAGGTGATCTCTGCCTGACTTACAAATCCATGTCCAACTCAGAATTGATGGACATGCTCCACCTAAAGAAATCCAAGTCACTGAGAGCCACGTGCTCTAGTGAGGTAAATCTCACCACAACAATAAATAGAACATGCCAGAGGGATAGATTCCTGTCACAGAGACTCCCCATGCTTTTGAACAAAATTCTAAACTACATTAGGCAGAGCCCCTCACTAACACTCTTCAAGAGAAACCTTGACTAGTGGATGGGTAACAGAAAATACACCCCTGGGATCACTTCATTTGCTCTGCTTGGCAGAAGATCAGTTAATTAATAAATGGGGTGACGAAAGCTGACACACTCTGGCTAGGCTTATAAATGCCCTCAGGCAGATAGCCTAGTACCTACCTATGAACCTATAATAATTTTACAGTCTTTAAAAATAATACAAAAAAGCAAATACAGTTTAAATAATTATACCAAATTAGATATAATATGAAAATATTGGTTAAGAGTAACTACAAGTTAAATGACAAAGATTTAACAGTTAAAGAAACATTAGCCCATTTATAGGTAAGTTAAAGGTAAGTTAATATAATACATACAGGAATTCAATACAAAATGAGAGAAAAGCAGACTTATGGTATATTTAGAAAGAAAGCCAATGGAGAGAAATTGATAGAACAGGTCAACTAAGGTTAATTACCTGTGAACTGAGGGTGGAGCTAGGAAATAAACATTCTTTTTAAGGGGTAAAATAAAACATTTCAATGCTTTATGGGATAAGCGCACGCAGACTAAATGTGGTGAAATACCCATTTATCCACATGTAGGGATATAGTTTGTCATGATGTTGAGAATGAACAGAACTAGCTTTTGGCTAGGAAGTCTTTCAGAATGGTTTTGAAGAATGGGAGGGGAGGGGATTGACCTGATGGATACAGATAAGGAGTTCCAGGCCTTAGCAACAAAGTATGAGTAGAGACTAGGCTCATCATATTCAACAGTTTTGTGGACAGACAGGAATTTGTGGCTATTGGATTATAATGACTGACTAGGAGCATAGTTGTGTATAATGTTATTTAGTGCTGGACGAGCAGATAGGACTTTTTAAGACTTTAAGTTTTTACCAGTTTTGCTGCTTGATTTCCCTGGGAAAGAGAGACCATTTTCAGCATGTCCATGGAGCAATCTGTCTTCCAGTGACAAAAAGAAAACTTAAGCAAACTTAAGCAAACAGCATTCGCCACCACAGCAGGCTAGCAATTTCCTCAGCTGCATGTGTGTGCCTGTGACCATTACTTGTACCTCAGTCCATTTAGCTTTACTCCAGATTCCTCATCGTGTAACACCTATAGCTACTGTGGACCAGAGGTTAGCCACATCCTCTTCAGCTGTTGAAATGCACTCAGTGAGGAAGGGAGAGCCAGTCTTATTGGACATGGGAAAGGAAACCAGGAAAGCTTCCCTGTTTTGTCAGAATGTTGTGCCCTTCCCTTATGAAGCTGATGCTGATCTGAGGGAAGTGTTAGTTTTTGCTCTCTTGTATTTTGTATTATTTCATTGCCTTCTTCTATTCTGTATCTTGTTGTTTATTTTCTTTATACCGTGTTTTACTTGTATTCTGTTTTTAACTGTGTATTTAAACTAGGATAGAGACATCAGCTGTGTCTACTGTGAGTCCCACAGAAATTAGAACAGGTCAGTTAAGGTTAATTATTTGTGAATCCCGAGTGGAGCTAGATATTAAACCGTCTATTTAAGGAGTAAAATAAAACATTTCAAGGCTCTACTGGTAAAGCTCACCCAAACTCTGACGCAGATTACTGTGAGAGAAAGGTCAATTTGTTTTTACTTTCTTGTAGTTTGTATTGCTTCATTGCCTTATTCTATTTTGTATATTGTGGTTTGTTTCCTTTACATTATGTTTTACTTGTATTCTGCTTTTAATTGCTTATTTAAACTAGGAAAGAGACCACAGCTGAGTCTCTTGCGAGTCACACAGAAAGTAAACTTTCCTCCACCCTCCCACCTTGGCATTATTGTGCTTTTAAACTCAGATTTTTTTTTAGTTGCCTGGCCATGTTAATTTGACCACATATTTCTTTCCTTCTCCTCTTTCATTGGCTATTGTGAGTAAGCACAAAATTTTGATTTTGTGAAATCACTCCCCTTCATCTATTTAAATTTATTGGCCACCCCACTGTTTTCCATAGAGCCAGAATATAAAGTACTCACCCCCTTCCAAACTATCTCTTTTAAAATTAGTGGCTTTCCCCTTAGATAGATAAACCTTAAGTTACTCTCTCTTTCATATCTAACTGATTAGTGCACACTGCAACTCTTAAGATATTAACCCATTTTTCCATCTTACCGTTAAAATCTGAAACATCTACTCATAGGTTTATAGCAGATCACTAGACTAATGGCTCAAGATCCCTTACAAACCTCAACATTTTTACACAGATTGTACTCAGTTTTTTATCCCTTGTGGAAAGATAGCAAGGGTCAGTGAGCAGGGTTTTGAACATTTTTACAAACTGCTTCTTTCCATCAGGGACATAGGTACCATCCCACGAGTGAATTTAGTTTCCCATTCATTGATCCAAAGATGGTCAGGGAAGAGCTCTCCTTCATGAGAATAGAAAGCCTGTTCTGGAAGAGAGGCAATCTCTTGGACACGTATCTGTCTCTCCAGCATGATCTGTTCATGTCAGAGCTCAAGTTTAGATCCTTTGAGTGTGCGACTCTCTTGCAGTTAGTTTGGGAAATATGCAACATTTTAATCAGGGCTAGGTCAGTGATTGCCTTGTAGGTCAGGCATAGATCACCTCTCAGTAATTGGTAGGAAACTGTGTACAGTGGTAGGGCTCTTTATCCATCCTCATATGGCATGTTGGTTATACCTTGTATTTTTCTGATGAGAAACCTCTGAGGACATTCCAACTGTTTCAGGTGCCTGGAGAGGTGTGTGCCAAAGTGTGCATTGCCCTTGATTACTGGTCTGATGAGGGCTGAGTGCAGTGGCACTGTGACAGCCTTAGATCTGGATGCCTTGCCCTTACTTATTTATAAGTTGAGCCATGCAGAAGGATTTCCTTACCACAGTGGCCACATTGTGGTCAAAGTTCAGATTACTGTCTGTCTGAATACCCAGATCTCTATACACTGGGTCCACTCTTAGGGGGGTGCAATCAATATTGTAACTTGCAAAGGTATTTTATTTCCCATAGGGTACTATTATGCACTTCTCTGCGTTAAGTTTGAGGCCATGGCTCTGACACCAGTCATTAGTTTGCATCAGTCCTTTCTGTAGGATATTAACATTGTTTGGGGAGTCACTGATTGACCCCAACTTGCAGTCATCAGCAAACTTAGTCAGCCAGAAACCATCTGTATTTGCCTTGACATCTGATATGTATATCACAAACAGGAGAGGGGCCAGCACTGACCCCTGTGGTACTCCACTTGTGACTGGCCTCTTGCTAGATGTGGATTCCCCCACTCTAATAACATGTGCCCTATCTGAGAGCCATTTGGCTATCCATCTGGTGACGTATAAGTTTATGTCCAATTTTGTGAGTTTATCTGTAGTACTCAAGTGGGTTATTGTCTTGGATGCCTTGGCCAGATCAAGGTAGGCAGTATGCACTGACAGCGTTCATCCATGGCCTTGGTGACTTCTCAAAGTCCACCAGATTGAGCAGGCAGGACCTGCCCATGACAAAGCAGAACCGGGTTGGGTCTGGAGAATTTCCTATGTCATTGTTAATTGTGTCCATGATTATCCTTTCCATAGCCTTGCGTATGAGGCTAGTCAAATGTATGGATCGGTAGTTTCCAGGGTCCATTGTTGGTCCCCCCTTGTGCAAAGGGATGACTGTTGTTGTCCTCCACTTTACTGTGGCAAAGCCTGTCTGGAGACTGTGGTTAAGTAGAGGTCTGAGTAGGTCTGCTAGGTCATGTTTCAAGTTATTTAAGAGGCACTCTGGGATTCAGTCAGGGCCCAGTGATGCCATATTTCTAGCTTTGGAGAGCACAGTGAGAACCTGTTATTTTGTGATAACAGGCAAAGGAATATTGGGAGGTATTTCATGGAGGTGATGAGGGGGTGAAATTTGAGCTGAATTTATTAACCAGCAGGTTTGCTATTTTTCTAAACATTGGTAGTGCCGTCTGCAGTCAGCTCTGCACATTGTTGAGTGTTTCCCTTTAGATTTCAGACATAACTTAAAAAATGCTGTGTGTTTATCCTTTGCTTGGGAGGCTATTTTAGTTGTGCATTTAGCTTTTGAAGACTTGACTAGTTCCCTGATTTGCCTGCTGAGACTAATTATTGATATTTTTCTGTTGTGCACCCTTCCTCTTAATCTCAGACAGGAATTTCTTCCTTCTGTTGTATAGTCTATTTATGCCAGGGGTCCCCCAGGGTGACTTATTTTTCTGGCTAGACCTCAGTTTAGTTCAGTCAGGTACTGTCATTTCTCTGCAGTTGTTTAAGTGGTTGTACAGGGCTTTGATGAATACTTCTGCATAGGCCTTTATGTTTTTTGGGGTTGAGGAGAGGTTTAAAATTACCTATGCTACCACTTAATAGAAAGCATTTCCCTTGGAAAAATTATTTACAGTTTGATGGACGTTATACTGTGATATTTATTTTAAAGGAGACCGATTTATTATCTTATCTTACCAATGAGGACATTATACTGTGGGGGTGACACTCCCCCATGCTCATGAGTACAATGTCAAGAATATTTGAGCCCGTTGTGGGAGTGCATAACAGCTGTTCCAGAGCATTTGCATTAACAGTGTCCAGGAATATTTAAGCCTGCATGTTAGTTGCCATGTATATTTCCCAGTTTATGGAGGGGTGGATAAAATTACCCATGAGTAGTGTGTTGGGCTGAATGGTAAGTGATTCTAGTAATTTCAGGTATGCGGAGTGGTTTTTATGGTTCATGATAGGGGACCTGTAGCTAACAATGACATTGAGGGGGATTTTGCCTGTGGTCAGCTGGACATGGAGTAGATCAAATGAGTCATCCTGCTTAAACATTCTTGAGGTGTGATTGTTTTTATGTAAATGGAAAACACCGTGTTTTTTCCATTTCAGGGGGAGTGGTCCGAATGTGTGATATGCATTGTAGCCTTGCACTGCCGGGGTGCTTTCCACAGCCTTGAACCACATCTCTTTAACTGCACAGATGTCAGAATTTTACAGGGAAAGTAGAACTTCCAGGGATTGCACATCTTGTTAAGACTCAGCATTGAGTAGTAGTACTTTCAGCTTGGCATTAGAATAATTTGTTGTGTTGGTTGGTCTGTTGGATTGGCACTGTCTAAAAAAGGCACTATGGGGGTGGCTAATGTTTTGGCTAGTATTTGAAAGCCTAGCTGTGACAGGTGCAGACCATCTCTGGCAAAGTAGTGTGGTCTATTGATCATGTTGTCCCAGGCAGATAAATACTGGATCCCCCGGAATGACACAAGTAGCTAAGCCAATTATTGAAGTCAATCATTTTCTGTGTATATTGTGGTTATCATTCTTGGAGAGGATAGAATGTTGATCAGTGTGAGACTCATACCCACCTGTGACACGTATTCAGACAGGTCCATCATGTCTGTCTTCATATAGTCCTAGGAGGTATGTGTCAGGTCATCCACACCCATATGGACTATGACTGAATCATACTGGCACTTGTGGTTGAGTGACCTGAGTGCCTGCATGATATGAAAAATTCTGGCCCCAAACAGGCAGCTGATTGTAACCCTCTCTTTATCCAATGGCTGATTAAGCAGTGTCTGTCTGTGTTGGACTTCCGTAGATTATATGAAGAGAGACATCATGGAGTTCTTCGAATATTTGTCCCAAGCTGGTATGAGACTAGTATTGAGCAATATTGTACATTCTCAAAGGATGATGGCACAATACAAACAGAACTTCAATAACTGGCTTAGTTTCTGGTGTCATCCTAAGGGAGTTCATTATTTATCAGCATGGAAGGAGATTGTCAACAGACCATGCTAGATTGCCAGGGATGGTCTGCACCTTCCCCCTCTAGGCTTTCAGATATTAGCTAAAACATTGTCCCAACCCCCCCACCCCAATAGTGCCTTTTTTTAGGCAATGCAAAACTGAAAGTACTTCTGACTTAGCAAATCAAAACTAAGAAAATCTAAAAGTGTTACTGCAGTGCCAGGATTCTAAATAAAAAAACTCCACTCCCTACAAGCTTTCCTCAATCTAGAGAATGCTGACATCTGTGCAGTTACTGAGAAGTCATGGAGAGCAGACCAGCAGTGCAAGGCTATAATGCCTTCCACACATTTAGATCAGCTACTACACAGTCAAGGGAGTAAAGACGGAGGTGTCTCAAGTTACATGAAAAATAAATATACCTCAGTTCTGGTCAAACAGGAACACTTGAGCTCCTGCACGTTCAAATTGCCATACTCAAAATCCAATATGACGTCCTTGCAAGCTATAGGTCCCCCTTATATGACCCAGGAAACCCAGAACATGTATTTAAACTCATTGGAAACACTCACCTTCCAACCCAATACTATGTATTCATGGGTGACTTTAATTACCACACTATTAACTGGAAATCATATAAGACACCAAATGAACAAGCACAGAGATTAGTGGGTTTTGTGGTCCTCACTAATATGGGAGAGTGACACACACACCCTTGTGTAATGTCTTCTCTGGCAAGGTCAGACCAGGAAATGGTCTCCTTTGAAGTAAAAATACAACCTGGAACCCCAGCTAACCCTGGAATATTCAAGAACTACTCTCTGGCTGACTTCCTACTGTTAAGTAATAACCTCCATAAACCCTGAGAACATTGCTGCCTGCTCAGAACTGTTCACAGCAATCCTATTTAAGCATGTTAATAGTTGCATAGAGGCAGCTGTACCACCCAGGAAGAAGTACAGAACTAACTCAAAAAAGCAAGCCACCCTGGTGGAATTAAAACATCAGAAGTTTGTATAACCAAAGGAAGAAAATCATGGCAAAAATTAGGAAGTGTAGCACACAGCAGGAGAAAAACACTCTCATTAAACTAAACAAACAACTGAAAGGACAAATAAAGTCTACCAAAGCCAAATTTGAGGTAAATTTGGTCTCCCAGGACAAGGTCAACCACAAGGCATTCTTTAGCTACATCCACAACCTCAAAGGCAATATGCAATTGTGTGCAGAACTTATTGTTATTGGAGCCTCCTATACTAAGCCAGGAGAAACAGCAAACCTACTGCCCAATAAATTCAGCTCCATCCTTACCCCTCTCTCCCCCTCAACATTCCCTCAGGAAATAACATGAAATATAATTCCCCCTACTATTACTAGGGAACAGATCTTTAATGCTCTGTCTAAGGCCAAGAACAATGTATCAGTGGGCCAAGACATTATCCCAGGATGCCTTCTAGATAGCATGAAACATTACCTATCAGGACCTCTGGAGTTTCTATTTGTATAAGTCGCTACTCATAGTTTACAGTGATTGTATGATTCAGTTGATACTTCTTCAAGGGCTATGTCCATTGGTACTGTGCTGAGCAGGTTTGTCTGGCTGCATTCTCAGAACCTCCCAAATGATGTTAAAGTGAGATTTTAAATTCTCCTTTGGATAGAGGTTTATTTTTTGGGCCCTCTGCTGCAGAAGTGATCAAAATTTATGATGAGAGGGGTAAGTTGATACATGGAATCTCTTAAGATTTTTCAGCCCTCTTTTTCCAAATGTACTAAAGGATGTTGTAAATACTCATGCAGTTTTGGTAAAACAAAAATAATAAATAAGCAGTCTCAACAAAATTCAGGTAAAGAGACATTTAAGAAGAAACTGCAAGGGGTTTCCAAAAAGAATTCAGGCCCCCCCCCAAACCTAGGACAGTCCCTTGACTGTTAAGGGACCTTTTTCCCCTCCCACAATGGTAACCCCTTTTCCCTCCCAGAAAGTCTAAATCTTCACTTTTCTCTTTAGCAACAGATTGTGTCTGATAAATGTTTTTTTGAAGATAATTCATCAAGGTTACAGATGGCAATGGAAGGAAACTCCTCCTTTCATGGGGATAATCCCTCATCCACCAGACCAAACTCTGTTATTTCCCACATGCCCTTCATCATGTGCTGTCCCATGGAGTGATAGAACCAGTTCTTTCTTCTCAGGTGGGAAAACGTTTTTATTCAAGGATGTTTTAGTGCGAAAGAAAGAAAATGCTTGGAGACCAGTTCTGGACCTTTATTTCCTAAATCTGTTTGTGATAATATCCATGTTCAAAATGCTGTCACTTCATAACCCGTTACCTCTTCTTCCTCATTCAAGTTTCCTAGTAACACTAGATTTAAAAGAGGTGTATCATCACATCCCTATTCATCCAGACTTTAGGTATTTCTTAAGGATTTCTGTATCTGGATCTCATTATCAGTTCCCTACCTTACCATTTTGAAGCATCTGTTGCACCAAGAGTGTTCACAAAGTGTCTGCTTCCAGTTGTAGCTTATTGCATGGTACAGGGTATCCATTTTTTCCATATATAGACAACTTGCTTATCTTTTCAGCGTCTTCTTCAAAGTGTCAGGAGACCTTTGGGTGAAAAGATATCTAGCACAAGGTGGTATTCCAAGAGAACATTCAAAAGTCTTTTTTGACTCCTTCACACAGGATTGTGTTCTTGGGGTGTCAGGTAAACACCTCAGTTCGGAGATTTTCTTCAACAGGAAAAAAAAAATTGATCTGTTTCTAAGGTTTTCCACTCAGACTTTGGTCACTGTATGGAAATGATATCCCTGGCAAGATTGCACATTGTTAAGGAAACCGTTGTTTCTGAAGTCTCTTTGGTCCCAGCACCAACATCCTTTGACCTTTCAAATACCAGTGCTGGGGTTTGTCAAAAGGGAAATCATTTGGTGTAGTCAGCAAATATCCTTAATCCAGGTTTTCCCTTCTGCCTCCCTGTTCTAAACCAGTCAGTCCCCAAAGTGCCTTGGATTTTACTTGGAGAGCAGTTTCAATCAGAATAAAAGGGCAAGGAGTGTGGGACACCAATAACAGGTGCAAACCCATAAATATGAAAGAGATGCTTGCCCTGATCAAGGCATTCAACTCTCTGAATCATCTATTGTCCCCAGGACCTCTTCAAATTGGTACAGACAATACCACAGTCATGTGGTACATCAATAGGCAAGGGAGACCCAAGTCATACTCCCTTTGCAGAATAGCCATATTAGCTTGTGATATAGCTTCACAGCACAATCTCACTCTGCAGTCATCTTACATTCCTTCAGAGCAAAACTGTGTGACAGACAAGCTGACCAAGACAAGGGCCCTCACAAAAAGAAAACTAGATCAGGGGATTTTCCAACATTTGTTCCAACTGTGGGGAGTTTCTCAAGAAGACCTATTTGCTTGTTCTCTGAGCAATCAGCTGGCAAGATTCTGTTCCATGACTCCATGCAAGAAGGCTGGAAGACAGATGATTTTTTTTCCTTTGACAGGAGTGTTCCTGTATGCTTTTCCACCTTTTCCTCTGTTATCCAGGATACTTCTGAAGATTCAGAAGGAATCCTCCAGGGTCATTGTGGTGACTCCCTTCTGGCCCAGACATCAGCAGTTCTCCCTTCTTTTGGAAGTAGCCAGCGATAATTACCACAAGATTCCTCAGAGACTGGATGTACTCACTGAACATTAGGGGTGTCTGATACCCCAGTTAACTTCATTTGACGGACTGGATGATTCACATCTGACAGCATTTTAGCATTTGGGCTTGCAATACTGGGAATACTGAGATGGATGTGAGGTGTTTGCTGCCAGTTCCATCAGCTTTTCTTCCAAACTGTAAAGTAGAATAGGAAGTTAGACTTCTTGTTAAATATACTAGTACTCTGTATAGTAGTAAAAGCACAAATTTGTTAAATAACCGGTACCGAATGTAATATATATTTTGGAGTTTTGTAGGCCACATCTAACTGAATAGTTAGGTTACTGATTCTTATGTAATTTTCTGGAAATATCATGGAGTCCAGAATCTCAAAACTTAGTCACTGTCCTGCTGAACACTGTCTCAAGCCTTAGACAGGAGAGGCAAATGAATGTACTGTTCTTCCACTATGGACCTTCTTGCTCTCATTTATCCTTGTCACTTGCATCATTTCCAGTGTTCACTAGTACATTGAGTTTTAGATGATGTCTGTCATCTTTCTGACTCAGAATTTAAGGAGAATGCAGAGTCGACTGTTTAGCATTGTGACACACTGTACCTTTAATGACACTAATGCTGTGACAGCTGTCTGTACTGCTTTTGTGATGTCGTTCAGCAGACTTATCAAGGATGCTTCCTTTTGTGAGTGACCACTAAGGGCACTCACATAAGATCATCGAAGACCTTCAAAAGACAGGGTATGCATACAGTTTTACAAGATTTAGATTTGCAAAATCTGCATTTCTGAGCCCACTTATGTGAACAGGAGTGTCATTTTTCTTACCACCAGATTGTGGTGACATTAAGAATAAGAGTAGTTATTTAGGAATGGGCTGTAAAGATGCCAGAGTCAACAGCTTCTGAAAATTTATTCTGACACTTCTGCAAAACAGTTTAGAATTGTGAATGTTGCACGACTTGAGTTTCTCAAATTCATTTAAAGGGCTGGTCATCACAGACACTACCAAACTCGACATAATAGCCTTCTCCAAAGCCATGTTCCTTGCTACCCCTTCTTCTCCAGACATCATTTGCCACTTTCACACCTTAGATGCAGATTCTAGAGCTTATGTGTTTCTACTGCTATTTTTTTTTATGTCAGCTAGTTAAATGTAAGGCAATTAGGCTGATGACATTCCTGATTGTTAATTCGAGTTTTTCATTATTTTAATGCATTTTTTTGTCAAACTTGTACTCTTTTTTTTCCCTCCTTCTCTTGTGTTAAGATCCTAACAGGCCACACCTTTTCTTTCCTGCCATGTTTTTATACAGGTAGCAGTGACATACTGCTACTTTTTGTCTCAGAATTTCAAATCTTTATTGGCAGTGCTTCAGGTATGTTCACTTTCAGTGCTTTTATGTTTATAGTTACCATTTGTTGGTTAACTTTTTGGTAGACTATTTGTAGACTTGTACATTGGTTGCCATGAAGTACATTTTTTTTTTTTTGGTCAGAAGTTATGGATAACATAATGGGTTTTAGAAAATGCAGTAAATGAAGCATAACATCCCTCATCAGGACATAAACAGCCTATGCATAATGTGCCTGTGGGGTAGATCAGCTTAGAGCTGATTATGCGATTTACAGGAATTTTGGTAATAGGATATTACATAAAAGAAAAAAGTGAGCTGATTCTCAGTTATCTTTTGACCTTTGATGTAACGAAGTAGCAATACGAAGAGAAAAAGAAGAAGAAAAGAAAGAAAGAAACAAACAAAATATAGGGACACCATCAGGCCAACATCCCCCAAAGCCCAATGTGGCTAGAATGGAAGTTTCTGCAGAAATATCTGTTCAGCCTCTCATAGAGAACACTTGTATGTCTCTGAAATTTCTCAAACAGAGGTGATTGTAGTTACTCTTCTGAGCAGTTGTTCTGGAACCCAAAATCTTACCCATCATCAGCATTGCCCATGGGATCAACAAAGTTTCTGAGAAACCCCTTTCTTCATATGGATTGGAACCAGGTTTAATGCCCAAACTGAGCTAGGTGTCTTCTCTCCCTCCTCAGTATCTAGGGTGGCTAGAGAAGGCCCTTTACTGCTTCCCTGGGTCTGGTTTCAGCACAATGAGTTTTGGATCTGAATAAGATTCCCATATAGCTTGTGTCTGCTTTGATAGTCCTTCTTTCATTAATGCAACCATCCTTGATACTAGTGGTCTCAATGCCAACTAATTCAGTGTCAAAAATCACTAAGCACCAAAGACTTGACTTTGATGGTTCAGCCTGAGATTGGCATAGATCCACTCTGGACCATGCTCAGTGTTGCAATCATTGACATTCAGACCTTTGGTGCAAACGCCATCCTCATCACCAGTCTTGTCTTCATTGCTGGGTATCAACAGAGCCATTGACTTGGTGCCAGCTCTACTGATGCTGGTGTCAGTCCCTCTGCTGACAGCTTTAATACTGACAGCCTCAGTCTCGGCATTTAAGTTGTAACTCAACCTTCTGGATTTAAAAAAGGTGGATACACACCTTTGTCTTTGGCTGCACTTTGTGGCACCTCTCACTGTGGAACCTTGAGCTATTCATCCATGTCCCTGCAAGAATCATTTCCTATGGTTCCTGCTAGAATGCACCCACTGGGGCAAAATCCTTCTTCAGGGGACTATAACAAGTCCTCCCAAAGTGTTCCTAGCAAGAGAGGTACAAGAAGAGTCCACTTGACTCATTATCAGAGTCTCACATCTCAGATATGGATATCGAAGAAAATAATGGTTCTTCACAATCTCCTGCAGAGGACTGGAGCTTTGGGGGGATTTAGGAGCTGATGAGGCAGAGGGGATATTGACCCACGGACCTTTCTGAAGATTAGACCCTGCAAGGGACCTTCTGGACTACCTCACCTGTATCTTGAGTGCTCCCACCCCACCAGATTGCATGATGGAGCTGGTTGTGGAATGGGCTTCGTGATTACCTGATGTGGCTGAGCCTACACTGAGGAAAGTGGAGAAGATCCATTATCCCTGGAAGGACCGATCTCATTAGAATAAGACTCCATTTGCTGCTTGTGTTGTGGTGGCAACAGCTGCAAAAGAAGGAGACCTCTCAGGAGATTCCAGTGATGCATCCACCAAGAAGGATTTTCAGGCAATGGACAGTATTGGCAAAGCATGCCATTGCATCAGTAATGGCCACTATTAGGGCACTGAGCTATCTGATGTATAGCTTTCAAAGACACGTTGCAGTGAAGACCCTTGATATGCTGAAGAGATTGTTTCACATTAACCTTCCTCACCAGATGGAGTTACAGATGACAGCTAAGCATATCTTTCTAAGCGGAGTTCTCCTCATCCTTCCTTATGTCTGGAAAATTTTTGATTTTGTTTTGGAGCTTTTGACTTGGCCTCCTACTGAATTCAAGGGTCATGTTGAATTGACATTGCTATGTTGTAAGATCTGGCTTCTGGCAACCTTCATTTCAGCTCATAGTGTTGCAGACCTGAAGACTTTGTGGTGTTAAGAACCATGGCTGATTCTCACTTAGGACCAGACTTTTTTCTTTTTCAAAGGCACGACTTCTTCCCAAAGTGGTATTGAATTTTACTGGAAATAATGACTTTAATTTAGTAGTTTATTTTTATTAAAGTCTAATAGAGAGTAAGTTGAACACAGATGTCAGAAGAATACTGTCTCTTTCTGACCTCAGTTGAGTTAAACTAAAGTTCTTTGAATCTCTTGCCAAGGGCTGTCAGCTCTTTTGGTGTAGAGGGATAAAGCCCTTACAACCTGGTGACCCAAGTTCAACTAGTGGTTGAAGCTAATGTGAGGGAACTGGGCTGTGATGCAGCATAGCCTGCTTACCTCTCTTTTGGGGGAGGGACAGAGAGCATATCAGTGCTCGTTACTATGGGAAGAATACCTGATGGAGATTGGAAATCATTTAGGAGTGATGGCTGTGGTGGAAGGGTCACTTCACCTGTGGAAGCAAGTGACATACCCTTTCCGACACTTCTATTACACGTTGAACCATGGTATAGAACAAGACATGCACAGTAAGTTTTGGTACCAAAAGCACAAAAATCTTAACCACCCTTGATGGCTTTCTGAATGATGGCCCCTCTTGGCTGGCCTTCATCAAAGTGACAGGAAATTAATGGGCCAACTGTCTGAGAAAGGGGGGATAATCAGCATACAGTGGGGGCGAAAGAGCAAATTGTTTTATTTTCTAAGGGAAGGATTGCAAAGTCCATACCCAAGAAAACAATTTCTTTTTCTTTTCAGATTGAATCATTGTGCACCAGAACAAGAAAGGAAGAACATTTCCTAGCCCTTTTAGACACCACCCTGCCAAGGGAAGGAGTCTTTGCTGTTTGTTTGAAAGGGGGGGGGATCATCCAGGAAAATTCTTATTGTAGATGTGTAGCATATGCCTCACTCCTTAACTAATGGTATGATTTGGTAATCAATCAAGAGTCCGTGTCCAGCAGGTATGATTTTACCATTCTGTATTGCAGAATTATAAGTAATTAATGCAGATGACTAAAAAAGGCCTACTGATGAAGCTTGCTCCAACAAAGGCAGGTTATTTCATAGTAATTAATATATTCTGTAACTTTACATCTTTGACAGCAATTCAAATAGTAGACCTACTTTCTAATCCTCTTCGACAATGACCTGTCTTTGAAACGATTTTCACCAGCATTTCCATATTTTTATACTGTGATTTGTGTAAGACTGCAAAAATGAGAAAAAGTTACTTACAATACCAGAATTTGGTTGAAAAATATGTTTTTTCATACTTTTTGGTGACTATGTTGATTTTTCCAGTGGGGTAGTTCTCTTTTGCTCCATACTGTAGCAAACTCATGGCTGGCTATATTACTTAGCATGGTACAGGGTAGAGTTCACCACATGGAGATATGTAAGTAGGGCTTTGCCACCTACAGAAATGTTCTCTTTTGATTGCATATGGCCTTTGAACTGTACATTTTGTGGAAAAAGATATTCATTGCTGTTTATTGTGATAAGACGATCACACATTATGCTAGTTTGCTTGTCATTATTGGATGTCCCATATAGTCTTTATTCAATTCAAAATTCTTTACTGTTGTGAAATAATATTGGCAGGTTTTATCAAGTCTCCCAAGGAGCTGTTCCCTTACCAGTTACAGAAGCATTTGTCATGGAGAGCTAACAGCTTTAGTTGCTTGTTCATTTTCATTAGACAAATCCTAATGAAAGGCTGTCAAACTGAATAAAGGCTGACATACTCTTTAAAAGGTTACAGCTGAAGAATGTTTCATTTTTTCACACAGACAGACCTATGAGAACAGAGTATGTACAACTACTCATCAGCTATTTATATTTTAATTCAATCCATAACTTTGTCTAATTAACATATGCTTCGCAACTTAGTGGTAGAGCAGCCAGAACAGGGATCTGGGGTGAGGTGTAGTTTTGAGTTCTAGATGAAGTAAAGCCAGATCCAACACAAAGCAATCTAGGCAGCTATCTAGGGTCCAGTGCTGGCTGGCAGGCCTTGCAGGCTTTAAAAAAATTGTTGCCCATCACTTTAAAAAAATGTGCTTTAAAAACTCTGCCATCCCCTATCAGAAAGCATATATACATGCTTCAGCATGTATTTCCTCATTTTACTGACCAGCATTGGAAATCAAGCATGAGGGATTTATGTTTTGCTGACCAACATCAGCAAGTATTTGAGATGCAGTATAAATCTCCGTTTGGTCCCTGAAGAGTCTGGCAGTCAAATAAAGCAGTCAATATGAAGAAAACACTGCAGAACTCACCACCAATGCTGGAACACACCTTTATTAATGAACAGAACAACAGTTCTGTTGTTCTGTTCGTTAATAAAGGTGTGTTCCAGCATTGGTGGTGAGTTCTGCAAGTATTTGAGATGTCAGCCACCAGGTGAATGGAAACCGCATCAGAGATTCCTCCAGCATGGGAGGAGGCTTCAAGTGAGTGAGAGATAAGATTTTAATGAAATGCCTGTACAATTGACAAAACAGTATCAGAGAGATTAATGCATGGAACATTAGGGAAGGAGATTTTGAGTGTGTGTGTGTCTGTGTAATGCCCTAGTTAGGTGGCACTGTAGATACGTGACTTGCTTAGAGTCAAACCCTAAAACATAAGTATGGGAGTCAAAAATCTTAGTCCTTCACTGCAACTGTCAAGCCATCTTTAACTTTTTTTTCTTTTTGTAAATCATTGAGAATTCCAGTCTGTCAATGTCAGTGTATAGTTTTGTAGTGTGGCCTACAACAGTTTGGCTAACACTTAATGCAAATGAGTAAGTCAATGAGCTGTTAAAAAGTTGTGTCCTGTAGTGTATAGCTTGACTCCCGCAGCCTTCATTTGTCATCTGTGTGAGTCTGCCAAGACAGACAATTACCAGACAGTATTCCTTGGCTGTTCCTGTAAAGGAACATGTGTGTCCAGTTTGCTGGCCCAGGCTGTTAGCAAATTCATTACGTATTTGTCTTTTCAATTCCTGCATCCTCCACATAGAAGCTAATCAGCACTTATGTTCCTTGTCGTTTAATGGGTTGCCAGATACATGCCGAATTTTAGTGTTTTTCATGCTAAATCTATTTTATATGTGAAGGTGTTTTCTTTTGTTTAAAAAAGTAGCTGTTAGTGTTTTTTTTTTTGTAAAATTTGAAAAGAAAGTTTTAAATGAAATCCAAATCTCTGTGATAATTGTAAATGTAAAGAAGAAAATAGTGTGTACACTGACAGGATTGAACAGTCAAGTAATGAGATATTGGTATGGCTGGTTGGGGCCTAATTCATTACTGTTCATAGGGCCCCATTTGTCCACGTTCTAGCTTTGTTGACTGTGCAGGTGTATACAACAATATAGCATTATTAGCCATTCAAGTAGGTCAGACCTGTACTGAGGGATTTCAGATGGAACACCTATTCTTAATGACAGAAAGACATAGGAAGGTAAAAAATGACATGTAGGTGTCCTGCAATATGTAAACCTCACCCCGAAAATAGTATGGAGTATGCAGTAGTATTTCTGATTTTTGTATGACTTGTGGGTTGTTGAACAACAAAAGGTGCTACAGTATATATATTGTCTTTAATTGGTTTGCTTTATTCATTGCACTAAATTAATTTATTAATAGGCCTAGATTATGTAGTATAGTCTAATTATGTTGCATTTTAATAATATATAACATATAATAATATATATAATAATATAATATTAACACCAAAAGTAGTTTATAGACGAGGGTTCAATTTGCAAGCTATTTTAGAATCCAACAGTAAACCAAGTACGAATAAGGAAGGCATGTATAAATGTAATATGTGCCGGTTCTGTCGGTACATCGATACAGGAAATAGTTTTATAATAGCTGGCAAGAAATACATTTCCAATGGGAGATACAACTGTTGTAGTAAACAAGTTGTCTATTTAGCCAAATGTACATTATGCCCAGCTTTCTATATAGGTAAGACCGATAGGAAGCTGGGGGAGAGAATTTATGAACACACATATAGTATTAGTAAAAATAAACTAGAAAATGCGTTGGCAAAGCACATTAATGAAAATGAAGGGCATCAATTTAAATTTAGAGTCATAGATCAATTGAGGAATGATGAAAGGGGCGGACCAGAGTCATTGAAACTAGAAAGAAATTAACTTCTCTGGCAACTGAGAGTGAATGCATGCCAATACCCAGGAATTAATGAAATGAGTACTATAATGTGTATTTTGAGATTGAAAAACTTGGCTAGATAGTTATAAACAACAGTCTTGGGTTGAGTATATGTACAATTAGTTTATTAGTTTTTGTTTTATGTTATTTTATTTCATTTTATTTCATATTTACCTCAATAAAATATACACATATATATATATATATATATATATATATATATATATATATATTTTTTGGTTGAACATTCCATCGGACATATTTTGTTTATTTTAATGTTGTATTTTATTATATTATGTAGATTATATGCACGATGGAATGTACAAATAGGGTAGTTCATATCATATAATATATACTTATATTTCATTTCATTTTACTTGTATATTATACACTATGGACTTCTATATTTAATTTTTATAGGATTTACATACTTACACTACATCAGTGTATAGATATTTATGTACTTGTTTATATAATTTGTGTTTCATGTATTTGTACATTTAATGTATTTTTTATTAATATTTTTTATTAATATCGAATATACATATGCATGTGTGTATATATCAATTTATCATATATATTTATATATTTTCTAACATATTTTTCTGTATTTATGGATGTATTTAAATTTATATATATTTTAAAGTTTAATTGTATATCATATGTCTTTTGGAGAGGTTTTTTTGGTATAGTTGAGGTGGAAGGCGTCTTGAGATTTACTAAGAGTTTGGATACAATTTCTTGCATTTTATGTTGTACGCCTTTAAACCTCAATTTATTTGCCATGTGACAGAATCAAATTGTATATTTAAGCAACCTGTTTCAACATTTACTTTTGTATGGTTTCTGAAGAAGTCGAACTATTTGTGTTGACGAAAAGTGGATTATATTTTTGTACACTTAAAGGTTATTAAAAGTACGTTATTGCCATTCCGAGTACTTTGATTTGTGAGTAGTGTGCAGTGTCAAGGACCCGTGCTTTTTGCAGTTCAGTTTTGCGTGTTTTTTACCAAATAATATATGTTTACAATACCTTCTTTACAGCCTCCAACGACTGCAAAGGCGTTGACTTTGTCATGTCATATAGTCTGTATTATTTGGACTGATTATCAGAACCATCTGATCTTCAACCTCTGTTGTATAGTCATTGTTACATATTACTGTGATGTAGCCTCCTCCACAAGATCAGACTGCAAATGATTTCAGCATTTAGTTAAAAACTGTTATGATGGCAGTTAAGGCAGAGGACTAAATCTCCAACCTGTTAATGAGTTACTTCCTATGACAAGAGAACAGGGTTTGAAATTTTCTACTTTCATTTATCAGTTATGTGATATTGAGCAAGTCATTTAACCAGACAGTGCTTTGGAGCAATTAAGAATTTGAGCTAGGCATTTTAATGTCTTCAGGATTACATACCTAGTAACTATGAACCTACCGTCATTGTTTGCCAGCCATTCTGTATTGCATAGCTGATCTAGTTTAGGAAATGTTTTGGCACCTTTATTTAACTTTCCCGGTAAACAAATCTTAAATAAATAAAAGTGTAACCAAGGTAATTTATTCTTCAAGGGGAGCAGACATTGCATGTATAGATGATGGACTAAAAATGCAAAGTTGTTCGTCAGCAGCAATCTGTGAATTAGTAATAGTTGTCTTTAATGTGGAATTATTTAGATATCTTTTACATCTGCAGAGACTGTAAATATTGAATTAAAATATGTTCTCAGGTTGGAAAAATTTCTTATGGTCTCATAAATACTGCTGTAATTATACCGTGCTTCATGTAGCTAGATCTTATGAACTGATGCTAATGAACTTTATGCAGTTTCACATAGTTCATCCAAAGCTACCAGTAATACAAGTAATTTATTTTTTCATAATAATAAGGGATGTACGCAATCATCAAAGTGTCTGTAACTGCTGGTGAGGGTCTGTCTGTGGATGAAAGTACAGTATGCTCTTGTCATCTGGTTATTTTTAAACAGTCCTTAATTTGGCTTTGATATAACTAATGTGCATGAGCGAGAGTGTGTGTGAATTAAGTTGGAATACTTTGGGTACTGTGTTTCGTGTGAAACAAATTTTTAATATGTGATATTGATCATTGTTATTGTTATTCAATTTTTTGACACAGACATCTTAGAAGGATGCTTTCAGCAATGTAGCTATTTGGGTTTGCGAGATGTCTGTGAATAACAATGCCATCTAGGCAGTGCACTTACTAGCCTGTAACTGAAATTTACCTAAAAAGACAAATTTGTTGGCTGTCTTTTAGAGAACTTGAAAAAATCAACCAGAAAGGGTGGAGTGAAAACACTGGCTGTGAAGGATTTTGCAGCCATTCAGCAAAAAGCAGTTTAAACCCAGATTTGTTGCAAAACATGACTTCTAGTAATTTAGAGGAAAAGCAAATCATATGTACTCAGAGGTGATTAAAATAAATGAAGTACTGATGGAGTATATCAACTGAAATTGCGAAAGGCTGGAAAAATAAGAAGAAGCTTTAATTGGAAATTTAGATGAACTGATTAAAATGCAAAAAATCAATTTGAAATGAAGAAAAGGCTGGCTGAATACAGAGCTTCTCGAGAATAGTTATTTAAAAAAATAGTAGTGTTATAAGACAGAACATGCAGAGAAAACCTGAGATTTTTTTGCAGTACCAAAGAAACTGGAAGTAACAGACTGTATTAATTTTAAGAAAGCACAAATGAACAACTGAACTGGTGTCCTAAAGCAAGATTTGTTAACTGGAACAGCACATTAAGTGTATGCACCAAACCTGGACATGAGAATGTAGACAAGACCTGTATTAGTAAAGATGCAATTATACCAGCATTAAGAGCTGATCCTGACAAAAATGTGGCAGAAGGGAAAAGTATTAAAAATTGGAGACAGTAGAATGTTTGTGGAAAAGGATGATTCACTATATACCAGACAGAAGAAACAAAACTTTATCACAGCAATCAGGTATTGATGAGAGGCAGATGTGAAATTCAAGCTGCTGTATCCAGCTGTTTTTTGTTGTTCCTGGAGGATTAAAAACAGTCTTTGATGCAGAACAGGCTAAGAAGGAAATAAAAAACCTTGTCCAACAAAAAGTGAGCCAGCAAATAGAAGGGACTCTGCTTCTCATTCTTCTGATAATAAAGCTCAGAGAGAGAGAGAGAGAGAGAAAGAGATAAACTTTGCCAGTGAAACCTTTTCCAGTGTTCTAAAGGAAACTGTTTGAGAGGTAGTGTTTAGTGTTGGGAGATGGAGATGATTAGGAAGAAGACCAGCAGTGAATACATGTGAGATTATAAAGCATCAATCATGTTTGTGAAATATGACTTTGCAAATAAAAGTGGCTGAGAAAAGACTGGAATTTTTTTTACTTTGTTAGAGAGTATCTGTCACATTTTGTCTTAAAAGTTTGGAAGAACACTAAAGGGGAGATATTTATAACTGTAAGTAAAACATGTTAGTATTTTTTGTAATTATATAAATATTTTATGATATAATGCACGTTATATTGTAAAACAGTTTTGTATAGTGTGCAGACAGGAGTATTTTAAATACATGGGAGTGACTTTTCAGTGACTGTTTTGTGTATGTGTGTGTGTTAAAGATATTAAAGTAAACAAGTGCCTTTAGTTGTAAAAATATAGATTTTATAGTATAACAAGTGAAGAAAGGCTGAAAACAAACAAGTTTAACTTAGTATAATGATGTGATCAGGGCTGCTAGGATGGGGGAGCGGTGTAAATATGCACTGATTATATTATATGTAGAACTAAGATTATAATTTCCTTTGTTTTTACTAGGGTGGATCACTTGAATAGTGTCCTTGGTTTAAGGTATGAATTTTTTGTAAGCAAATAGGCTTGAAAAATAAGACAAAATGATGAAAACCCAGAAAATGGTAATCTTCTTGCATCTGCAAATATATTAGCTTTCTTTTTTCATTAGCAAATGTTCTCAGTGACACACATGAAGTATGCAGCTGAAGGCAGTTAGCCAGAGGAATTCTGTACATTATGTTCCAAGTGAAATGTGCAATGATTCCTTCATGCATCTGCAAGTTGTTAGCTGTTTTTTCCCATTGCTGATTACTTTTACATACAAGCTGTCTAAAGGTGTAAGCCATTAATCTAGACAGTTATGAGCATTCTTTTACTGAGGGAAATGTATAATTTAAAGTCCAATGACAAGCAATTCAGTGAAAAAAAAGTCTGAAATTATGTGAAGTGAATAAGAGATAGTAACTTTGCCAGCAGCCCTAATACTTTAATACATTTAACAGAACAGTGCGTAATTTATTTAATTTAGTGCCTTATTTAAAGATAGCCAGTGCTTAGTGTTTTTGGAAAGCATGCAAGCTGTTTTTTCACATTTGAGAGGAGAATTGAGATAAGAAAAGAACAGACAGCAATCAGTGTAAGTGGAAACACTGGTTGCAACATGCTGTTTAGCCTGTGGGTGCAGCTTGGATTTGAGGCAGTTGTTATCTGAGGGTTAAACTTAATTTATTAAAAATGCACATAGTTTTGTGTGTTTGTACTAAGTTAACAGGGGGTACAAGTGTTCTGAAAATGTATTTATTTATTTATTTTTTTAATTTGATGTCTTTCATTAAAACAAAACTCTTCATAAATGTGACAGATTTAAATGGAAATGACAAGAAACAGCTTTATAAAAGATCAGCCTGCCAAATGATGTGAGCATGTAGGACAAAAGTTTGAAAACATATTCAAAACCACTGTCATGTATAATACATGGGAACAATATCTTTTTATCATAAAGACCACTCTATCCACAGTATCTTGGCATGTTAATTCCTTATATGTATAGACAAAAAGGAAAGAGTATTAAATTATGTGAGAATAAAATTATGTGAAAAAACGCTGAGTGCAAATAGCAGTGCAACAGGAGACAAAACTGGAAATAAATAAGTATGTGAATGTCACTAAGGATTTCATGACTGATATTGAGCATTAGAGTAATACTACTGATTGATAGAGGGCTCCAATAGTGATAGAAGTAGGAAAACACAGTAATGGTAGATTTGTGGTAGGGGCTGTTGGCAATAGAGGAGGATTGTGCTGGCATGTATTTATATTCAACCAAGAATTGGTGGTATGGAGCTTAAGAACATTTTGGGAGAAATAATCAACTTTTAACAGGGAATATTACTTATAGGTGGGGACTGAAACTTGATTTGTAATAGTGAGGATGTATCAGAGGGACCTAGAAGGGAAATATAACAAAAGAGAGCACATTTCTGAAGTTATTTATGAGAATACTTGGTATGGAAGACATGAATTCAGTAGTATTTATTTATATTTATTTAGTTATTTAACTTTATTCACTGATAAATTCCAACTGGGTAATACCCATTTTCAGATGAGGCCCGGGGAGAAAATCTCAATTTGTATACATTGCATTATACTTAGTTCCAGTTAAACACAGATTAGTTACATTTCTGTTTACTTGTATACACATACAGTAGTTACAGTTATACTGTTTAAACCTTTACAGAGGTGGAAGTTACTAAAGAGATAGCCTATGTGCAACTTAGTGGACTGCACAGGCAACAGTTATGGATAAGCATTATTTTGTCATTTCAGTGAGAGGCTGAGTTAAGAAGAGTATCTGGAGAACATCATATGGTGAGCACAATGTCTTAACCTGGTGATGAGCATGTGCAGGACCAGGACTGGTTAAGATGTTGTTTTAGCTCGACAGTGGCACAAGAAAATAATTTTCTTGGGTGGCAAAAGACAGGGTACCTTTTTGGTTGGGCTTGTATAGGCCCTAGGGCCAATATCTTAGTACCTACCTATGAACCTATGAGCAGTGGTTTAAAACGTTTGAGTTTGTTGGAGGGTTTTATTTGTGTGGGGATACTATTCCAGAGTTTAGCAATGTACTGGAAGTACAGTGACTCTCCTGCAATATTATTTGACATATTTGTGAGTAGTAAGCATTTACTAGAATGGAGATGTTCCTAGAAAGACAGTGCAGCAGTAATATGTTTGTTAGTCCAGGGAATTTTTCTGGATGATGAATGAGTCAGTAGTTAGAACTTGGGCAGAATTTACATATTATTCCCCAACATATAGTAAACTTTCAGGAACTAGCAACCAGAAAAAGAAAATCAAAGAAATACAGTGTAATTTTAATTTGTTGCACTTTCTGTTTTCCCCTCACAGAAACATACTATATGTTTTTTAGAGTTTTAAAAAGGAAGATAGAAATAAATTTCCTCTCTCCCCAACCCGAAAACAAGCCAAATCAAATGATATCGGGTACAGTATTAGTCAAGCCTATTTTTAATAGCAACTCTCAAGTAACCAGAAACTACAGTTATCCGGCATCTACCAATCCCCATGGGTGCAGGTTAACTGAGAGTTTACTGTACAGTAACTGAGCTATACTGAATAAAAATTATATTTCACAGGAACATGTTCATTTAATTGAAAGCTTCAACACACATCCAATAACTATTTCAAATCATGTATCAGTAAAAACCAGGATAAAAGTAAGGCAGGGTAAAGAATAAGACACTGGTGCTTTCCCACCTACCTGTTAAAAAGAGAGGTGTTTAAGGAATGGTTAGTGGAAATCATTTGAGAGTTATTAGGGAAGATGGACACTTTTTCAGAAGTTATAGCAAGTGACCGTGATAAAATGAAAATGAGTTTAAAAATAGAGTAGAAATGAAAGAGAGAGATACGGTTAAGAGGTATAGGAATTATTTAGAGGGGCTGACAAAGTATTGCAAACTAAGGGGAATGTGACAATGCAAGAAAGGGAGAATTGCCAAATGCTAAAGAAAAAATAAGGAAGTAGTTGGATATTATGCATGAGTTTAGAAAGATTTATGTTAAGCAATGAGTTTTTTTGTTAACTCCAGAGCACAGAAACTTTTAACAGAAGGACTTGGGTAGCAGAAAGTAGAAAGGATTGTTGACAGAGTTAGGGAGCCTATGACAAGAAAAAATAACCAGAGATCCTTTAGTGGTATTAGAGATATTTTGGAAATTTTATGAAAATTTGTATAAAGCAGAGGAATGTGGGTACCAAGAAAGCGCACACATGAAAATATTTATGGAAGACTTAATTATGCCAAGGTTAGAGTAAGATGAGGCTCAACAGTTAATAGTAAAGATGGAGGAGATGAGATAAAAATGATGATGTATAATAAATCTGCAGGTAAATCTCTAGGAATAATAGGAAACTGTTTATATCTATACCTGCTAAAAGAATAGCAAAGGTGTAGCCAAAATCAATAGATATGGATCAGTGTGCTTCTCTGAAGGTTATGTAAACATTTGACAACATTAATAGAGCACGTGATCTGCCATGGATTGGTTCAGCATTTTTTCTCTTTATCTTTAATTATCATTGTGACAGTCTTGTGTTTTACACAACTGTTTGGTGAACCATTTATTTCTCTTGCTTGGACTGTTTTTTGCTTCTGTGTACAATTAATAGAGCAATGATGCATTGATCCAGAAAGAAGCAGAATGTAAGAAAAGACCTCTGTTGCTGCTGGATTTTGATACAGAGAAAGTGTTTTGGCAAAGTAAGCTGGGAGTTTGACTAATGTAATGGAAGCATTTGGATTTCCTGATACAATAATAAGGTTAATTATAAGGATATTTGAAAGATAACAGGCAAGAATTTAAGTGGGATGGTTCCTCTCTGATAAGCTGTGTTTGAACAGAGGAAGGAGGCTGGTATTTCCTCTTTCCTCTTTGATATTTTCTCCATATTTCAGCCACTGGAAAAGAAAATAAGGGACTCAGAAATTTAAGGGTATAATTAGTACGGTAATCAAGAAAAGTTGGATTTATTTGCACATATTTTCTACTTGATAGATTCAGAAAAGGACATCTCGGTGTTGTGCAACATTTTGAAACAGTTTCAAGTCTTTTCAGGATATAAAATTAATGAAGATAAAACAAAGGCTATAGTCATAAGTCATATTTATGGGGACAAAAGATTAAGTATTTGGGTGTACGGATTAAAAAAGGCTATTGTTATGCCAGGTGATGATATGTGGGAAGAGACTAAACAAAAGATAATACAAAAACTGAGAAATGTGTTGTTTATGGATATGGATAATAAGATAAAAGCAGTGAAAATGTTTTTATTTCCTTTAGGTTTATATACAGGTCAAGTATATTTTTATTAATCCACATAAAAGTTGTGGACAATAATTAATAAAGACTTGAAGAAATTTATCTGGGAGGGAAAGTGGGCAATTGTTAAGCAGGATAAGTTGATCTTCCCAATAGAACAATGTGGTTTAGGATTGCCTGATTTGAAGGGATATTTTAGAGCTACACAGTTAAGGCTCATATACATAACAAAAGGAAAAGGTTATAATTCAAAGTGGAAAGGTATGCTGATGAAGCAGGAAGGGGGGGGGTCAGGAAATAGGAGGAGAGAGTGATTTGGGATGTAGACACTCAAGGAGAATAGTAATCACCATATATTCATAAAGTTGCAGAAGGTATTCTAAGAATTAACCCAACACATGAATGGGGAAAAGAGATTATAGGTTCATAGGTTCGTAGAGGATTACTAGGATAATGGCCCTGGAGCCCTTACAAGCCTAGTCAAATTTATCTTGAGTTTCCCCAATTGTCTGTGAGTGATGTTCTCAGAGGAAAGGGCTTAGGGTAGTTAATACCAACTTCCTCTGTCCAGGAAGGACATGGGTGCCACCCCAGGAGTGAATTTCTAATCACCCATCCATTGCTCTAGGTTGCATTTGGAGAGGGTCAGGGAGGGGCTGTGTTTCACATGAACTGTAAGCTTGTTCAAGAGAACTGGCAGTCTCTGGGAGATGTACCTATCTCTCCATCATGACCTGTTCATGTCAGAGACTAGGCTAAGATCCCTGGAGTGACTGACCCATAGTGCAGTTTGATTTATGAATGTGTAGCATTTCCATCAGGGATGGGTCAGAGACTGCCCTGTAAGCCAGGCTCAGGTTACCCCTTAGCAATCTGTAGGAGACAGAATACAGTGACAGGGCTTTCAGTCTTTATGCATAGGTGACTCCATTTTGAAACACACAGATATCCCACTCAACAAGGTGGACAAGGAAAATGCTACAGTCAGCTGTCTGTTGGACAGGATCTGTCAGATCACACATGCATTTAAGTCTCTCAACAACAAGTACCATTATGACACTGTTATAATAGGACTATTCTGTGTCATGGCAAAGTAAATTGTAATACAACTAATTTAGTTTATTTAGCTTTGTGCAATTCCTTTAATGCATTCTATGTTGGTAAGACAGGATTAGAGAACATATCTATGATATTAAAAAAGGAAGACCACTAATGCATTATTTAGACACTCTACTCTTTACTTAGAATTTAGTAAAATTCACCTTTTTTGCAATTGTCCAGGTAGTTGTGACCTTCTTTTGGGGAGACTCTGGAAGTAAACTAGAATGCAAAGAGCTATGTTGGCAGTTAAGGCTCAATGCCTCATGCGTCCCTGGCATTAATGAGACAATCTCTATTTCCAGTATCATCTTGAAAGATAGAGCTGGTATTATTTAATGCCACTCATGGCCATATTTAGTTATATAATATATATAATTTATGTATACATTTCATTTTTATTTTTATTTATTTTTATCTATTTTTATTAATACATTCACTTCTGTATTTTTATAGCACTTTATGTGTTTAATTTGCCAGAGATGGTCTTCACCTGTCACGTCTAGTCTTTTCATTTACTGGCTAAGACACTTGCCTCCACATTGTGCCTTTTGTAAGCAAGGTCTCAAGAGCAAAACTTGCAACATGAAAATATCACTCGCAAATAAATTAACGGTTATGCTGCTAAATGCAAGGAGTTTAAATCAGAAACTGCACTGTCTGGAAGCACTCCTTTCCCTTGGAGGTTGTTGACATCTGTGCAGTCACCAAAACTTGGTTCATGGCTACAGAGAGTACCCCAGCCTTACAAGGCTACAATGCCTTCCACACTTTCAGGCAGCAAAATGATCACCTGCAAACCAAAGGAGGAGGAGTATCTATCTTCTTTAAAATAAATACATTTCTAGACTGGTTAAACAGGAAAACTCCTTGGAGTTACTCCAAGTTCAACTAACCATGTTTAGGACCCCACTTCAGATCATCATTAGCTATAGCCCCCCTTCAATGAACCATGATACCTACACTGTTTATTTGGACCTACTTGAGTCAATCAAATTACACCCAAACACTGTAGTCATAGGCAATTTTAACTTTCCCTCCATTGACTGGGTAACTTATACAAGTACCAACATGCTTGCACAAAGGTTCCTGGACTTTAACACTAATGCGCTGGAACAAATAGTATGCAATCCCACAAGAGGCTGTAATATTCTTGAGCTAGTCCTCACCAACATGGGTGACCATTGTACCACCACAAGTATAGGACCTTCTGTGTTTAAATCTGATCATAAATGAGTCCCATTTGAATTAGCTATATCACCTGAACCCCTCTTAGGCAAAACCAGGCTAACAAATTTCACCAAAGCTAATTATACCCTCCTAAGGGACGGTATAAATGATTTCCAAGCTCCTGTTTCCACATATGGCATTGATAACTATGCTAAGGTATACAGAAATACCCTTTGCAAACATTTATGAAAATGTATTGACACAGCTGTATTTGATAAGATCACAACAAGATCCTTAAAAAAAAAAACAAGTCTCCCTGGTGGATATCTATCATTAATAAGTTATACAATATATAACAAGAGGAAGACATTGCTGTCTAAGAATAAAAAAAGAGAAGCCCCAGCACTAGAAGAACACCCTCCTCTGCTTGAACAAACAAATAAGACAACTTTTAAAATCTTCTAAGGGCAACTTCAAAACAAATTTAGCAACCATAGCTATGGATAACCATAAGGCATTCTTCAGCTATATATGTGAGCTGAAAGGTAGAACTCAAATGTGTGCTGAGGAAGCTGTGGATGTCATCGCACAAACTCTGATTTTATGTAAATAGCAAACCTATTAGCTGATCGGTTTGGTGAAAATTTCACTCCCCTGTCCCCTCCAAATGTTCCACAAAGCATTCCCTCTACATGTCCCCGACCTTACATCTCCAAAGAGCATTAATGCTGTCTCCAAGGCCAAAACACAGCCTCTGTGGGACCAGATGGCATCCCAGGTTGCAGTTTAAATGGTCTAAAATATGAGTTAGCAAGTTCATTAGCTATTCTCTTCAACCACAGCCTGAGTACTGGTTTTATCCCTGCGGAATGGAAAACAGCAACCGTCATCCTCTTCATAAAGAGGGTACAGCAACAGACCCTGGGAACTAGAGACCCATAAGCTTAACCAGTCTTATCTGTAAGGCCATGAAACGAGTCATCATGGACCTTATAAGTAAGGATATAGGTGATCTCCAAACCCTTGATCAAACACAGTTTGGTTTGTCAGAGGCAGGTCATGCCTGTTGAACCTGGTGGACTTCTTCAAAAACATCACTAGAGCCATAGATGAAGACACATCTCTGCATACAGCCTACCTTGACTTAGCCAAGACCTTCGACACAATCCCACATTCAGGCATAATTCTACCAGTTGAATATCAACCCTTATGTCGTCAGGAGGATTATTAACTGGCTCACAGACAGATCACACTCGGTCAGAGTTGGGAACTTTACTTCAACCAACAGACCTCAGGGTCTCCAGCACATATCATACATTGACAGGCTGAAGTCACTGTACTCAGTAGCATACAGACTACTTAGAGGAGACTTATGCCTGGCTTACAGAGCAATTTCGGAACCAAACCTAATAGAAATATTGCACATCTGCAAGTCAAATGGGACAAGGATCACCCACTCCAGGGACCATAACTTGGACTGTGACATAAATAGGACCTGCTGGAGAGACAGATATGTCTCTCAGAGGTTGCCACTCCTCTGGAATAGGCTACCAGTTCACATCAAATAAAGACTATCTATGACCCTGTTTAAACATAGACTAGATGGGAAACTGTAAATTCTCCCAGGGATTTCACCTATGACCCTCCTAGATATGGACAATTATTGCTAACTAAGATCTCGAGTTTAGACAAGATCCTTTATACTGGGTTTCTCTAGTGTTATATATTTGACACAAAAGGCTAGGTTTATAAAGGCCTTCAGGTCAGTAGGCCATTAACCACCTATGAACCTGTTCCTAAAGTTATCATGCAGTATTTATGTGCCCTACTAATAATCCCTTTTTTAACAGCAGCTTCTGTTCTAGGTTCAGCTAAACACTTTACCACTGCAGGTCTTTCACTTAGGAATTCCCTATCCCTTTCTCCTTCTCTATGCTTTGATATCAATCCCTGTTAAGGAAGGTAAGCAGTAGTCTGCAATCAAAATGTCTTCTTGGCCTCTTCCCATTCTTTTGCCTTTTCTTCACTAATTATTTGTTCCCAATACTTTGGTTTCATTGTCATATTCCTCCAGTAAGTTCCAGCTCCCTTTTGTCTATTCGGTGTACCCCTAATTGTAGTCAGTTCACATCAGCATAATCTCCTTATCATGAAATCCTTTCTTTATCAAATTTACATGTTCAGCTCTCTTCAAATGTGACTCCTGTAGCATTGCTATTTATACTCTGTATTTGTTGATATAATTAGGTATTCTTTCCACTTTGTCTATACCTGTAAGACCATTCACATTTCAAGATAATATGGAAAGTGTCACCATTATGGTAAGAAGAAATTACTCTCACCTGTTATGTATGGCAACTTTTTAAAATGTACATTTCCAGCTTTTGTGTTACGTGCACCTATTAATGTTTGACATATTAGTGTTTTATTAATTTATTTTTCTTGTCATCAACATAGAAACTAATGTCACATTTTACAAGACGTTTTGTTTTAATAAAAAACCCTCAAAAAAAAAAAAAAAAAACTAGCACATCCCCCCAGAACCTGCTAACTTAATAAAACACACACAACTATGTATGTCTTCAAATAATGAAGTTTAACCCGTCTAATAGGAACATTTGTGCCAAACAGACAGCTGCTAATACAGACCCTAATTAACCAGAAATTTAGGTTATCCATGCTAAGACACAAGTTATTCGCTTTGCTTCTACTTACACTATTTTTTATCTGTTCTTTTTTTATCTTTGTTCCCCCTGATGTGCCAACTGCTTGCATATTTTCAGAAATCATTAACTTTTAGCCTTGAAGAAAACAGTTTTCTATCTTTTATTATCATATTATTGGCTTGTCTCTATGTAAAAGTAAGAGGAAAAATAAAAATGTAGTCTTCTGTTGCAGCCTGAAAGTAAAGCTGAAACATTTATTGCTAAAGAAAAATGTTCATTATATCTGGCGTTCTCATGTTTACTTGTTTACATTTAAAATTTGTTATTAGATTAAGCCAAGGGTCTTAATCCAGACATTTATCTGTGAAAAAGTAAGAAAAAATACATTGACTCTACATATATTATGATCCATGTACTTTTACACCCCATCCCACACCTTAGCAACCCAAAATTACAGGCTATTAACTTAAACATGCTTTTGTCCAGCTTTTCTTCTCTTTTTTGCACTGTAATGTATAAATTTCTTAATGCCAAAAAGAAGAAAGAAAGAGGTGAGGAAGAAAAGAAAAAAGGCACCCTTTTACTTTAATAAATGTATTACTTTCAAGAACAACGAAACACACTTTACTATAACACAGTGACCTTTTTCCTTCTTCTTTCCCTCCACTCACAGTCCTTTCAAACATTAATGACATGATGTGAGTCAAATGCTGGTCAGTTTCTTGCACTTAAAAGTCAACAAAAGTCCTGTTTTTCCACTTATAGTTATACAGCCGAATTTCTCAAAAGAGATTGATGCTTTCCAGACTCACATTTTTTCAGTACTTTCCATGTTGCTGGTGGTATTTCTGTTTATCTCCTCTCCCAATTATAGATTCCAGTTCACAGCCTTTGTACTTCTGATTCTTCTGTTCAGTTCCTGTGCTTTACTCTATTTCTCAAGTGTTTTTCCTTTAGACCATTTACGTGTGCTTTGTTATCAGAAGAATGAGAAGCAAACTCCCTTTCTGCTTGATGGCTCAATTTTTGTTGGAATAACTTTTGCATTTCCTCTTTAGCCTTTTCTGCATCAAAAAATGACCTTTGATCTTCCAAAAAAATAAAGATAACTGGATACAACAACTTGAATCTCACATCTACCTCTTGACATTCCGTGATAACTGGAATAAATTTGTTTCTCTTCTGCATGGTGTACAGAAAATAATTATTTTTCATACTTTAATGTCTCCAACCTTTAATACTTTGCCCTTTTGCCACAATTTTGTCAGGATCAACTATTTCTCCCAGTAGGCTTGCATCTTTGCTAGTAAAGGTCTTGGCTGATTTCTCATGGCCAGATTTGGAGCATACACACATTGTTACCCCTTCATTTTAACAGTTCATGCTGTGGAATACCAGTCACGTTGCTTATTTGTGCCTTCTAGTTTCTCTGGTACATGCTCTATTTTCTAATTCTACATTTTTTGAAATACTCAGCCAGCCTTTTCTTCATTTTGACTCCTGATTTTTGTAGTTTTATCAGCTCATCTGAATATCTGTTTAAAGTTTCTTCTATTTTTTTCCAGCCTTTTGTTATTTGAGTTGATATACTCCTTCAGGGTTTCATTTACTTTAATCAGGTCTGAGCACATTTGACTTATTTTTTTCCTCTAGATTAGTGGAAGCCATGTCTTCCACCAAAGCTTCAGCTTGAACTACTTCTTGCTGTACAGCTGCAGGATTCTTCCCATCAGTGTTTTCTCTTCACATTTTCTAGCTAATTTTCCTTCAGGCTCCCATAGTTTTTTTTCTTTGCAGGCATCCAGGCAGTGTAGTTACTAGCCAGTAACTTCATTTTACTCAAGATGATAGTATCACTGGATGTCACTTCTCATTTTCAATTTACACGCAGGGAGAGCTGAAGTTAAGCTGCTGATCAGAGTCTAGCCAGCTTGGAAGTCAAAAATATTAGGGAAGCAAATTGTTTTATCCAAATGATTATTTTGAGCTAGGACATTATATTTTAATTGTATAGACATACATGGAAACGCCTTATTAATTTTAATCTGATTGCTAAAATAAGAAATTACTAGAAAATAAAAATCAGAATCTAAATTAACTGTATTTGAAGTATTGCATATTGTTAAACAGATAAAATGAAGTGGAAGAAGAATCTTTAGAATAATAAAGGAGCCAACTACATGGAAATAAATGGAATTTGTAGGAAAAGTACATGCAGAATAATGTTCAGGAGGAGTAAGATTTAAGGGAAAGCAGGAATTGATTGGCATGTATGACAGACTGAAAGACAGTTGATGTAAAGAACGAGAACAATGTATAATGTGTGTAAATGGAAAAATTGTAATACCATTTTCAGTTGCTGTATGTGTACCTGTGTCTTAACTGATATTTGAATAAAGGTGTTTAAAACTAGTAGAGAAGAGGAAGAACACCCTAAACAACCCCCCATATCAGATGACCTTGAAATAAGTTCACCTCTGCATATTCTAACAAGTGTGAATCAGTCGAAACACACACACTTCAGCAAAAGAAATGTTTGGTCACTAAAACTGCAGAATTGCATATAGATTATAAAAAAAAATACAGGATGCAGTTAATACTTGCTCAACTTTAAACTTAAACTTTGTTGCAGAAAAATAATACAGCTATACTGTGTGTGTGTGTGTGTGTGTGTGTGTGTGTGTGTGTGGTCTGTATGTATATATATCTATCAAAAAACATAAGTTATCAGGAATACATAAGCATGAAATACAGTTTCAAAGGCAACATAAATTCAAATATAGTTCAGTAAGGACTAAGAAAAAGAATGTACATGTTTGATAATGACAGTAATAAGATCATCTATGAGACTGTGGAAAGAAATAATTAGTGAAAGTGGGAAACAGCACAGGGGTGTATACAGATGACAAAAGACTGGGATGTGTGAGTTTTAGTAGCAACACAAGATATACTAATAAAATCAATTATAAAATATGAATGTAAGCAAGAAATTATATGATGTGTAAAAGGAAACTGACTATTGAAAGAGAGAAAGAAAACAGATGGGGCAAGGAATATGTAGTCAATTAAAAAAAAATCTTATCATGAAATATTTTTTGTATTTAAATTGAATTAATGCTTACCTAAAACCAAACCCTACTTAGGCCAGTTTTTTTAACTTGGGATAGATTTGAGAAAGTGCTTAAGGTTATCTTATTTATTTCTTTACATAAGTAATGTTTTATAAGTTTAGCCAGTATTTCTACTTTTGTTGATATTTTTCTGAGTGGTTCATAGTACCATAGGAGGTTACTAGGCCTAACGGCCCTAGGGTCCTTACATGCATAGCCAAGTACCCCCTGTTCCCAAGAATATCAAGGTATTAAGCAGAACTAAGTCAACAACTACTGCCCCTGTCTAAGAGGGGCACAGGTGAAACTCCGGGGGTGAATTTACAGATTCCCATCCAGCCATCCAAATTATGCTTAAGTAGTGTCATTGAGGGGCTCTGCTTCACCTAAACTGGATCTTTGTTCCAGAGGAGAGGTAACGTCTGTGAGACATCTGTCTCTCCAGTCAACATGTCCTGTTGATGTCACATACTAGGTTGAGTTACCTAGAGCATGTGCATCTTATACCATTTGATTTATGAATGTATAGCATTTCCATCAGAGCAGGATCTGAGATTGCTTTATATACAAGACAGAGGTCACCTCTGAGTAGTCTGTAAGACACAGAGTATGGTGACAGTGACTTCAGTCTGTCATCATATGACATATGCTGAAGACCATGAACTTTCTTTGTAAGAAACCTTTGAGGTCTTTCCAGTTGCTGTAGGTGCCTGGTAAGGTACATACCAAAGGTAGCATTATACTCTATTATTGGCCTGATAAGTGAGGAGTACACGGGGGGGGGGGTATAATCTCTTTTGTTCTGGATGCATTGCCTTTACTTATGAGGTGGTCAATGTAGAAAGCCTTTCTTACCACTGTGGAGACATGGTGGTGAAGGGAAAGGTTGCTGTCACCCTGTGTGCCCAAATCTCTCACCAGTGATTGCATGCTTAGGGTGTTGTTATTAATGTAGTAATCTACAGGGACATCACTCTTCCCAAAGAGGATAATAATGCATTTTTTGAATTGAGTTTTAGCCCATGACTTTGCCACCAGTTGTTTGTCTGTGTAAGTCCCTCTTATAGAATGCTGACATTGTTTGGGGACTCAACGACTGCACCCAGTTTGCAATCATCAGCAAATTTTGTCAGCCATAGGACTTTTGTTGTAGCTTGTACATCTGAAAAGTAAATTCCAAACAATAGGGACTCCAGCACAGATTCCTGTGGAACACCAGTGATTACGAGTCTGCTGGTAGAGTTAGAGTCACCCATTTTGACTGTGTGCATTCTGTCGGTGAGCCGGTTTGCAACCCACCTGGCAGTATATGGGTTGATCTCTAGCTGGGCGAGTTTATCAATGATGCCTGAGTTGGGAATAGTGTCAAAGGCCTTGGTAACGTCCAGGTAGGCCATATATATGGATTTGCCTTTGTCCAGGGCTTTGGTGACTGTCTCAAAGAAATCTACCAAGTTCAAGAGGCAGTCTCCATTTAATGAAGCCAAACTGGGTTGAGTCAAGTGTTTGGAGGTCTCATATATCTTTGTTGATAAGGTCCATGATTATTCTTTCCATAGTCTTGCAGATTAGGCTGGTCAGGCATATTGGTCTGTAGTTTCCAGGGTTTGTGGCAGCACCTGCTTTATGTAACAGGATGACGGTTGCTGTTTTCCATTCATCAGATACAAAACCAGTGCTTAAACTGCGGTTAAAAAGAGTACCCAGCAATGCAGGTAGTTCCTATTTTAATCCATTTAGAATGCAGCCTGGGATATTATCAGGTCCCATAGAGAATGTGTTTTTGACCTGCTTCTTGGAGATACTAGGTGAAAAACATGTGGTAGGGATGCTTTGGGTGATATGTGGTGGGGACAGGGGGGAGAAGTTTTCATGGAACCTGTCAGCTAGCAGGTTGGCTATTTCTCTGAGTTTAGTATATGTGGTACCATTAACAACCAGTTCTGCGCAGATCTGGGTTTTTCCTTTAAGGTTTCTGATGTAGCTAAAAAAGGCCTTATGATTATCCTTAGTGAAGGAGGCTAATTTAGATTCGTAGTTAGCTTTAGAATGTTTTACGGGTGTCTTATTTGCTTGTTTAAGCTGAGTAAAGAATGCTTCCAATTCAGAGACTGTTCTTTCTTGCACTTGTCAGGAATTTCTTTCTCTTATTGTATATAACCTGTTAATGGCAGAGCCTTGTTCTTTCGCGAAGATCTTATTTTGATCCTATCAGGTATGGTTAAGTCATTACATTTGTATATAAGCCAAATGCATAGCCTTTGTAAAACTACTATTTATTGGAAATAGTTAAATTAAAAGGCACATAAATTTGGAAAATGTTACATTATCATTCCATTGTGACAAAAGTTTCACTTTTAAAACAGAATTGTTTTAAACCTAAACAATTCCATTATATATGTTTACAGTCTGGAGTGGAATTACCATTGCATCGCTAGCTTTAAAGATCAATGATATTGTATACTAATAGGGTTAAAAATATCTGTGTGCAAGCACTAGAGATGAGTGTTAACTGGGGCGTTTAGAGCTGTATTCTTTATTTGTCTCATTTGAGCTCAGATAATATAATTGGTCTAAATAAAACCAGTGTCTATTGAAAACTACATTTTTTTGGAGTAGTATGTTTATGATTAGTTGGAAAATAAGTAATACAATAAAAACTGAAGTCTGTACTGAAGTCAGTTAATTCTATCAGTTTAAGTATATATGATATTTTCCGTGGAATTAGTTGAGTTTCTGCTGGCATAAACAATGTGCTCTGAGAGCTCACTCATCGGTGTGGGCAATCTGCACTATGACTAGAAATCACATCAAAAGGTGTTACAGAATCAAGTTTCAGCTTGAGACCTACCAGAGTGAGAATAGTTTGAGTTTTTAGTAAATATTGTATTCAATTATAAAAATTCTGACCAGAATTTGGTACATTGTCAGGAAAATGGGGATATAAATTCCTGTACTAAACTGCTGTACTCACATTTTTAACTTCTTCAATTTAAAAAGTGAAAAGCAAAACAAAGAAGGGCCCACTGTATTGTACCTCTTTTGCCAGGTAACAGTGCTGCCCCCTTCTGAAGTAATTCACAACTCATTCCCTCCAGTTTTCGTTCTAGCAGAATATTTTAATCTAACAGCACAGCAGAATTCTCCCTTCATTAGATCCTCAGAGTTTGCCTCCAATACCTTTGAATTTCAGATGATGATTACTTTCTTTCCCCCAATACCTTTGAATTTCAGATTATGATTACTTTTTGCCCCCAATACCTTTGAATTTCAGATGATTACTTTCCTGCCCCCAGTACCCTTGAAATTCAGATGATTATTACTTTCTTCACAGGTATTATAAGCATTCCAAGAATCCATGAAAACTGTTCACTAGGAATCTTATTTGCCAGAAAGGAAAATGTTTTCTTATTGAAGCAGTTTTTCATGTGCTACTGCCCCTGGCTCAGCACAGTCAAGTCTTGGATTATTGTACTAATCTCTTTGAAGGTCTTGCTTGTTCATCTGTTAAAGTTAACTACTAACTTGTCTGTCAGTTTGCATTCCTCCTTTAGCTTTTAAGCCCATTGTCAAGACATTCCTTAAGAAAATATTTCGTTTGAAGCCTCATAAGAATCCTTTATATTTCTTGGAAGCACTAACTACTCTAGTTTCGAGCTTGTGTACTCAGTGGTTCTAAAATTCCTTTTGTGGAAACCCTTCTTCAAATGATCACCTCAGCAAGATGAATGTTGACAGCTACATGAACTTATGTACTGTAAACTTTACAGAGATGTCTGTAAAGTAAAAGACACTTGTTTTCTACCTTTCCAACCTTTATACCAAGGTGATGTCAACACTGCACTGAATCCAAACGCTCATCTCCCCTTTTTCTCCCCTCATCATCAAAATGCAGGATGAGCATATACATCTTAAAAGAGATATGAAAATGCATTTATTAGCATATTTGTCTTAAAAAAGATAGGAAAGTGCATTTATTTGTACACATTACCAGAATCATAGTGAACAGAGAATCTGGCCATATCTTTGTTTTCTGTGCCCCAAATGAATAGTGCTTCCTGAAAAAATATTTCCATTTAGATGTTGGATTCCTAGACTTCCTTCCAAAATGTACTGAGTGAGCTTACTGAAGGAACACTTAGGACTGATTTTACGAAGGCAGCGTGTATTTCTGCTGCATACTTTGAGTGAGGGCTTCTTCATGCCAGTGAAGCAGCAGCACAATCTTTTCTACTCAGTTTTGGAAGCATTGTGAATACTGTCCTCCACCTGGGTTGTATGTGTGTATTCTGCTCATACTGAACTAATACAGTAACACTGTACGAGATAGTATAACAGCAAATAACTGAAGTGAACTTGTCTTCCCAGTGGATGCTGTCTCCCCAACCTGTCATGTAACTTTAATTGTTTTGTTGTTCGCTCTTAGTGCTAAACTGGAACAAAAGAAATATTTTGTTTGATCTTCATTCAGCTCTTTTGAGCCTCTACTTATAACAGAAGGGTGGATTAACATATCACCTAGACAAGAGCCTAAGAAAACAAAGGGTAGAGGTTAAGTAGAGTGCATGGTAGCTGCAACCTTTACAGTTATGCTTATCCTCTGTAAACTAAGAATTCAGGTAGAACAGTCATATTACATGATTCTGTTACAGATTCCGCAGGGCTGCAATTACAGTACATGGTTGATCCCAGTTTCCTAAAGCCTGGAGAACAGCGTTATTTTATGCTCTACCTTGCAAAACAGACACTCCAGATTGATGTGTGGGATGCAGATTCTTTGCTTTTGATTGGCTCTGCTGCAGTAGAGCTTAAGGTATTGTACCACTTAAAAAATGTTATATATTGCTTGCATGCAATAATGTGTCTGTTTGCACTTGTTTGCTTTGTATAGCACTCTTCTGTATTTAGTCATTTGTTTTGCAGTTTGTTTGTTTAAGATAGTCCTGTTAAATGTATGTTCTTTGAACTATGACTGGTTTATGTGACTGGTTGGACTTTATAAGAACAGGAAATGGTCTGGAGCAGTGTTTCTCATCCTTTTTCTTATACCAAGGCACTCCTTACAAAACTTGTTTGGCCACGATACCCATGCATTAATATGTCCTACTGAATGTAACAATGGCGAAAAGCAAACCAGGAAAATGTTTGGTTGTGATGGAGTGTAAGTACAAGCTAGTACATTTAATAGACGTGCTCGGAATGCAGTGTACTGCCAACACTTCTTTTACCAGTCAGTATAGCTTGATGTGCAACATTATGAGCTCTTTGATGAAATGTGATCTGATTTACTTCTTATAAAGCAAATATATTCATTCGTACCTCCCTCCATTATATTCTCCAAGTCAAGCTGCAAGATCTGCTGGAGAAACTAACTGGTTTTGATAGAAAACTGTTTGCTGGTGGAAGTAATTGAATTTGGCTGGAATACTGATCACTGATCGTACTCAGAACTATGAGTCTGTAGATGTGTGATGCAGATAGATATTTTTAAGAACCATTTAATCCACATATATGATGTACTGCTCACCACCAGTCTTCTAATGAACATTTATTTATTTATTTTATTTTACATTTGTTGACTGTGATTGTTCGACTGAGCTGAAGAACCCTTTTTCAGCGGAGGCCCAGGGAGAAAAGCTTCAACATATACAATTTTCATTATAAATTAGAATTAAACAGCAATGTTACAGGATTATTACAAGGCATTAAGTAGCAATACAATGTTATACAGTGTCAATAATCATGAGTATAGCATAACTATTTCAAGATGTATAAAAAGAAATATGTCATTAAGATGGCTATAGTTTTTGGGGTAAGTGGTTAAAAAAAACATTTTTATCATGATGTAGTTGCATGAAGGCAAGATAGTTACAACAGAATGTTCCTCTGAGGCAATTTGCTTAATAGATTTTAGAAGACAGTAGAAAGAGTAGTCAAGGAAGATCAGAGAGAGCTAGTGAGAAGAGTGAGTTAAGGGCAGAAAGTAAATTAAGGTATGAGAAGTAGGGGATGTTAAGGAGGGAGAGTGCTGTGGCAGGACCAGTAACTTTTAAAGTGCTCTTTGGTGGCTGTCTTAAATTGTTTAGGATGTGTAAGGGTCCTGATTTCTAGTGGGATCCTATTCCAGGCAGTAGTGGGGTGATAGCTCTACATGTTGTGTCCAAATTTAGACTTGGGTTTGTGGATTTGTAGTAGGTCATGGTTAGAGCTTTGAAGAGGTCTGGAGGGAGAATAATGGGAGATAAGAGGAGATAGTGCTGGGCAGTAGAAAGGCTAGTATAGGATAGAATGGATGTTCTGGAGCTGAGAGAGAAGAAGCAGTTGGGGTAATTCAAGCCAGTTTAGGTGTTTTAGAGAGAGACATTGATGGGATTTGTAGCTTTGTTGGACAGCAAATCAAGCTACCTTATTGTAGGTAGATTTGAGTTTGGTCAGGAGTGCTGAGTTAAGATTTGTGAAAATTTGAGAACTGTACATTAGACTGGGTAGAAGGTAGGTAAGAGAGAAAGTAATCTTGGCTTCAGAGGTAAGGAATTACTTGTTATGGTAAAGGAGCCCTAGTTTTGAATGTAGCTTTTTGATACAGTTATTAACATGCAAGCCAAATTTAAGCTGATCGTCAGTGGTTACGCCTAAGAGTTTAGTACTGGATTCTTCCTGAATGGGAGTGTTATTAAGGGAGTGTATGGAGAAGGAGGGTTTAATATTTATGAACTTTTTAGGTAGGAAGAGTGACAGCTTTGTTTTCTACGGTTAAGGATGAGCTAGTTGTTGGAGAGCCATGTTTCAACTAAGTTAAAAATGCCTGAGTAGCTGATAAGAGCTTAGAGGGAGAGTTGGCTGTGGTGATGACTGTAGAGTCATCTGCGTATTGCACTAAAGATGACTGAAGACAGGAGGTATAGAGCTGATTAGTCAAGATATTAAAAAGTAAAGGCCCTATGATAGACCCCTGAGGTACACCCATTTTGACAGGGAGAGGAGGGGAGAATGCAGAGTGCCACCTCACTGATTGAGATCTATCAGTGAGGTAGCTGGAGAACAATGCAACAGTATCATAGGAGAAGTTGCGGTTGTGCAGTTTGTCAGCAGAAGAGAGTGTGAGACAGTGTTGAAAGCTTTTGAGAGGTCCAGGAATAGGCAAGAAATAAGTTTATGGTCATTCATGGCTATAGAGACAGTGCTGAGGAAGGATAATAGAGCTGTAGTGGTGCTGTGTTTGGGTCAGGATTTTCCTGTATTAGATACTGCATAACTTGTTTATGAATACATTTTTCTAGTACTTTAGAGAGAGGGGAGAGGATAGCGATAGGTCTAAAGTTGGAGATATCAGAGGACTTCTCTCCTTTGTGTATAAGTAAGAGTGTAGCATTGTTTCCAGATGGAAGGGACTTTAGATTCAGAGATAGAGTGATTAATTAGGATAGATACAGGGAGATCAAGAGAGTCAGCTGCTAGGAATATTGTCAGCTGATGCAGAGCATGGTCTTAATTTAGAGAGTAGAGTTTTGATGTAGCTAGTAGGTACATGTTTGAGGGAGAAGGTATTTGAGGAGATAGTATTAGGAGTAGGTTCAGAAAAGTTGGAGATGTTAGTAGTAGAGGCGTTTGAGTTAGGGTTCAGTCGCTTAGATATTGAATCGATAAAATAGGTATTGAAGATAGTGGCAGTTTCTTCAGATGTCTTGTCTGGGCATGGATTGGGGAGCTAAGACTACCGGGATGTAATATTTGGTTAATAGAGTTCCAGAATTTTTTAGGATTAGATTTTTGGGCTGTGGGAGGTTTGTTATAGAAGTCCTTTTTATCTTTGTTTGTGTTTTTTGTCAGATTTCTGAGTTCTTTATATTTTTGTAAATCTGCAGAGAGCTTAGTTTGTGACCATTTTTTCCATAGTTTGTCTCTAGTTATTATAAGGGTATGAGTGGCTTTTGAAAGCCAAGGAGATATGGTGGATTTAATTCAGAATTTGCAAGGGGGAGCAAGTGAGTCTAAAATGCTAAGGAAGGTGGAGTTGAAAGGTAGGACTGCTTCTTCTAATGGGAGTTGGGTAAGGAATTTCCAGTTTACTTTAGAGAGGAGGGCATTAAAGGTTTCTGGATGGAAGTTAGAGAGTTTACGACAAGTGATAAATTTAGGAGGTTTTGAGAAGTGGGTAGTGAACCTAAGCACTTTTATAGGGCAGTGATCACTCAGGGTGTTTGGTAGGGTTTCAGGGTTATGATATTTGGAAGGATTAGATACAGGTACCCAGTCAATAAGAGTACTAGATATGTGAGAGTTGTTTGTATGGGTAGGTTGGGAGATTAGCTGTGTAAAGCCATATAAATTAATATGAGTATTAGAGTTTGGATTATTGAGAGTTAACCAGTTAATATTGACATCCCCAAGGAGGATAGTTTCACTGGGGATGTGTTAAGAAAAGTATGAAATAATATTTTTGAGCAGAGGAATGTTATCTCCTGGAGGAATATAGATGGCTGCTACAGTGATAGTGGTGCGGTCATTTATTTTAAGGTTAGCTGTAAGTAGTTCAGCAGGAGAAAATGATGGGATAGGTTCCATAATACTTGTAATGGTAAGGTGGTTGGAGTAGAGGATGGTAACGCCACCCCTTTTTTGTTTTGACAATCTATGCGGAGTATATTATAACCAGGGGGGGGAGAATGTCTTTATCAGATGTTTGGGGTTTTAGCCAAGTCTCTGTTAAGGTGATGACATCAGGGGTGTGGAAGGCTATCCAGGCATGGATTTCTCTAACTTTGTTTAGAATACTACGGGCATTCACAGAGTAAAAGGAAGTATGTTTGCTTGGAGAGGATGAGTTTATTAAATTGGGAGAGGTAGAGTTATGCATGGTGGGGTGATGTATGGGCCCAGGATTTGGATGTATGTCTCCTGATAGAAGCAGGGCTACATGAAGTTGGTAAAGTTTGAAATTAAAGGGGTTGTAAGTCAAGTACTTTAGTCTTGGTTTTAGATGCTAGAGAGTGAGGGGGGCAACGTTAGATTTTAGGTAGAGGGATGTTCATGGAAAAGATAGAGGAGGACATTGTAATAGAGTACTGCAGAGATGAGAAACAGTTAGTATGGGGATTAGTGGGATCTCTATGGACAGGTGGTAACGGAGTAGTACAAGATGTAAGAATGAGAAGGAGAAGTAATGGAGGCAAGAGGAAAATAGAGAGGGTTGCAATAGCCATGGCCTAAGGTGGGGAAGTAGGATTGGGATGAAGTGAGGAGTGGATAAGGGACTTGGAAAAGTAAGTTGTTGGACCTGTTAGAGATTGAATTAAAATCTAAGTGAAACAACCTGTAGGGGGAGTAGGGGATATAGAGAAAGAAGGAGGATTTACTGCAGACTAAACTATGAAGTGATACGCAGGGGAGGGTAAGGTGTTTAGAATGTTATAGCAGATATGAAAGGGTGGAGTTAGGGGAGGAAGGGATTAGGTGGTTAGGTATAAAGGAAATGATATTGGGGTGGTTGCGGAGCGAATGGAGTGGGATTGGTCAGGAAGAGTCACCACAAGAAACAATCAGCAGGCCAGGAGGGAAAGAGTAAGGAGTACACAGTGAGAGTCAGCAGGTACGTAGAAGAGGTGGGGAGGTGTAGACAAAGAAGGAAGAGATGTAATAGCGAGGTATACACAGGTATTTGCAGTAAGATAAAAACAGTTAAAAGGAAACCACAAACAGGAAAACAAAGAGTATAGCTAACTAAGAGAGAGTTGACACTAGGGTAGTGACTAACTTATAGATGGCAGAGAGAGAGAGAGACAGAGGCAAGATTTCTAAACAGGTGAGTATGTGGGGGGGTTCTCAGTGGTATGCAGGTATCCTGTACAGTAGACAAAGTAAGACTACTTTGTGGTATGAGCTTAGAACATGCTTTTAGTGTAAACTGGCTATACAATAGAGCACAGGTGTAATTCCAGGAGTTGGGGCAGTATCAGTAAAGGTAGACGCAATCTTGAGGGAATACACTTTGCTTTAAAACGTTTAGTGTAAACTGGCTATACAGTAGAGCACAGGCTTAATTCCAGGAGTTGGAGCAGTATCAGTAAAGGTAGACGCAGTCTTGAGGGAATACACTTTGCTTTAAAACCAAAGTCCCACAAATAAGTTGCAACAGCATACAAAGCTCTTCCAGGTGAAAAAAATGCAGTTTACATGCTGAGTACAAGTGAAAAGCTGTTTACATCAGTAATATTAGGGACCTGCACTCCGCTGACATGAAGCCACAGATTAGTAGGAAGAGGAAAACAAAATCAATCTCAGTTTTATTGTCATATTTTGGATTATTTATCACTCATTCCATGCTTGAAACATTGTAAGTTGTTCCAGCTGTGTTTTTATGCAAGCCCATAAGCCTGGTTCAGTCACACTATGTTCCATGTGCTGAGAACTGCACGGTTTGTTTTATTTTGCTACATTATAGATATTTATAACTTGGAATTACTTAAATGAGTAAAACAATTACTCAGAGTTGAGCATGATGCCTAATTTTTACTCATCTATTGACAAGGAGTTCAAACTAGGGCCCTCAAGAAGCTCTGCAGTGAAATGTCAAGACTCCTGTGATGAAACCAAAAATCCCCAAAAAAATAAAAATAAAATAATAAAAATAAGACAGAAGATGCAGGAGAAAAACAAATACTGAATATTGCTTTTCTCCTAAAAACTTTTTTTTTTTGCAGTGGAACAAGTGCCCTCAAACTTATAAACACAAACTCTTAAGATCACCATATCTTAGAGAAAAGGGAATATGGTATGGTATGGTAGCATTGTTGCCTCACAGCAAGAGGTTCTCCCGTTCGATTCTCAGCTGGAGTGTGGGGAGTGCCTTCTGTGTGGAGTCTGCATGTCCTCCCCGCAGTTGGGTGGGCATTCGAAAGACATGCCTAAATGGACATGCCTTTGTTGAAGGTTGAACATCGAGCTGGCACCTTGGCGTTCTTGAAAATCTACTGCCAATCATTAGCGGACCAGAGCTCCGCTGTGGCGACCCCTAACCGGGAAAAGCCGAAAGACAACAACATGTGTTTGTCCGCTTTTTCAGTCATTGATTCTCAACATTTCAAATGTATTTCAAAATTGTATGTTTACACAAATAATTGTAATAGTAATAAAAGAAAATTGAGGGGAGGGGCTTGCCTCTGCAATGGAGCTTTTGGAATGTATGTTTGAGACAAGTATGAGCTAGCCTTGGGCAGCATTTTATCATCACCAAGAATGATGCCAGAGTATGGCCAAATGATTATTGACTTTAATAATTGTCCTAGGTACTGCTGTAATTCAAAGATGGTCCAGTATATAACAGCATGGGAGGAGATGTTAGACAATCCTAGCTGCTTTGTCAGGAATGGATCAGTACTAGAAGCCTTAACAAAAAAACTCCAGCCCCTACAAGCACTCCATACTGTGAAAAACATCAGTACATGCGTCATTACAAAGACCTGATTCAAGACCATTGAGAGCATCCCATCAGTACAAGTTTCAATGACTACCATACTAGATGAAGATACCAAAGGTGTGAGTGGGTCTGTGTTTGTACAAAAAAAATTCACCTGCAGACTACTTAGACATAACATTCATATTATCCAACTTACCATTAACAAAACTCCTTATCACATCATGGTTAGCTATAGGATCTTCCTGTATGTTCCCCTCAGCCTGTAACTCCTACCTAACTAGTATGGAGTCCCTGTGCATTAAACCAGATACCATTCTCTTAGGGGACTTCATCTACACCTCTATTGACTGGGAGACGTATGCAACCTCTACTGTATTTGCCTAGAGATTTCTGGACTTTCATCAATATAAACTCTGTGGACCAGTTAGTCTAACCCCCAGCCAGGGCCAATAACGTCCTAGACTTGGTCCTCACCAATATGGGACAGCTCTGATCTACCTTACTAACTAGTCAAATTGGACTACAGGTCAGACACAGGGGTCTGTATTGCAAGCTTGAAAGCTTAAAAGAGTGAACACTCTTTCATCGAGCTAAAAAGTTCGACACCAGTAAAGAGTGAAGACACGGAACAGCAATTTTTTTTCCCAGGGAAAAAAATCGCTGCTCTGGGGGTAAATAAATAAATAAAATGCAACCCCCATCCCCCAGTTAAATATACCAGCTCTGAGATCACACCATAGTGGAGGAAATGACAAAGTCCCAAAAATGTCCCAGTGATTTTTTTCCCCTGGAAAAAAATCGCTGTTCTGTGTCTTCGCTCTTTAGTGTTGTCGATGTTTACTGCTCGATAAAAGAGTGTTCGCTCTTTTAAGCTTTCGAGCTTGTAATATAGACCCCAGCCACAGTAACCTTAAGACTGAAGCTGTTAACATCCTTATTGATATTCAGAGATTATGCCAATGTTTATCTACAGAAACTAAGTCATCCCCTTCTAACACAATGACCCCACTACTTATGCAGAATTCTTTACTGCCAAATTCTATGCAAATGTGAATAGCTGCATAGCTGCATCTGTCCCCCCTCCAAAGTAAATACAATTCCAGATTCAAAAATAACCCTCTGTGGTGAAACCCAGATATAAACCGCCACTGTAATTTAAAAAAGAAAAAACTCACTGCATGCAAACAAACCTCTTAACTGTCCAGATTTTTGCCTCATAGTTTGCGTCTGTTGTTCATAAAATTTGCTTTTGTCTGGCAGATCGTCTTCAGAAAATGCATGCTAATGAAAATCTTATTTTAGTTTTTTTTGTTTATAAGAGCAATAATTAAAATCTTTCCCTATTGTTGGCTTTGTCCAGATTTCATTTGCTAAGAGGTCGAAGTGCAAGACATAAAAGGAAATGTTGCTGCTATGCGGATACATTCTCTTGGTGAAATTGAGTAATACTGCATGATAGATATAACACGTGGCAGACTTTTAATATTTTCTACTGTTGGAATTGGATTAAAATCCATTTCAGCCTTAAGTCCCTAATGTATCTGCTCCATGCACCAGCCTACTGACATCAAAGTCCACTGCAATTAATTTATTCAATCAAAACCACCTGGGCCTTTAATGTGGTGCTCCACCTTTGAGTCGGATCTGTCAGTAATAGCTGGAACTAGTATTAAAGTCCTCCTCCCATTTAAGCTGTGTCTCCTTCCGTACTAAAATACCTTAGTAGGCAAAACAATGAAGTAAAGTACATAGGAGTGTCATGATTTAGATCTTATATGCAACAGAAGAGCAGTGTACTCTTGTTAGTGCTTACTTTCTCCATAGCTCACCTCTTTTCTTAATTTGCAGCCCCGATGTCCCATCACAAACCATTGTTCAGATTGACTTGTAACCCCTTTCTTAGAAAATTATGAAAGATTAACAAAAAGTGGAGTCTCTAATCAAATTTAGGTATCTGCTTTGTCTGTTAGCGATCTTAGTTCTTCACCACAAAAAAGCATCAGTTTTAATCCCCTGTGATAAAATGTTTAAATACATTTAAGTTTTGATGTAAGTCGTCTTATATTACTGTTAATAACATGAGGAAGCATAGATTATAATACTACAAACTGAAAGCAGTAATAACTGACCACACTATGGTATGCGTATTATCCAGTGATCACAGTGACTGTGTTTCTTAGTTAATGCAATGACTCAGTGACTATTTATTGCTTAGTTACCACAGCCAGGAAAATCTGGTTGCAGCTGTAAGAAACTTTACCAGTTAGACTTAAGGCCTCCCAGATGAGGCAAAACAATAGTAATGTTCAAGCCTATAAGCCTATAGTGACAGCAGTGAAGTACATCATAGCCTAATCATTTTATTTATTTATTTATTTATTTTACATTTGTTGACCAGACTAGTCTAACTGGATACATGTCCATTTTCAGTAAAGGCCCGGGGAGACAAGCTCCAACACACACAATTACAATATAAAATGTTGCTACAGTACAAGAATATCACAGCTGATGTTAGTAAAAATGCAATACTTATAACAAACAACACAAACACTAAAAAATTTTGTGCATAAAAAGATGTTTCTATATACATATATACATTAACTTAATCAGATCTCTTTGGTTCTTTAAGGAGAAGTCTGGAGTTAGTACAGAAGAGTAAAAGGTGAGGCGTAGCCATTAGTATAAAGAAGATGAGCTAGTCAGGGTTATTACAGGGGCATAACCATTGTGTTCTAAGGTATAGTTTTAGTTTGTTTGAAAAGTGTTATTAAAGATAGTGATAAAAGTTCAGTGTGAAGTAGGTTCCAGTGTTTTCCAGCAGTGTTAGAGAAGAGAGAGTCTCCTGCCAAGTTGTTGGATCTGTATGTCCAAACAAGTAGTTTATTTGAGGAACGTAAGTTTTTAAGATTGTTGTAAGGGGTAATGAGGCTAGAGAGTATTGGAGTATTGGTAGGTTGATACAGGGTCTTATGGGCAATAGCAAGCTGTTGAAATTGAAGCTGATTTTGTAACTCTAGCCATCCTAGCTGCTTTAGATTAAGACAATGATGGGTTCTAAATGGAGTGCCAGTGGCAAATCTAGCAGTATTATTGTAGGAGATTGCCAGTTTGTTGAGGTTATTTTTTGACAGATTATTATATATAAGTGAAGCATAGATGAGTGTGGAGATTAAGTGAGTGCGGGCTATAGTGGTTCTAGCTAATGGTGTAAGGTAGGGTTTGATTCTATAGAGGGACCCCAATTTCTTGTTGACTGTTTTTATTGTGTTGTTAATATGAGTATCAAAGTTAAGGTTGCTATCTATTGTTATTCATAAGAGTGGACTTCCAGGTTGGAGTAAAAAGCAAACGTTTTGTTTTTTTGGGATTCAAGAGGAGGCATCGGTGTAAAAACCATTGTTCTACTGTATTGAATGCCTTTTGGGCTAGGGACTGTAGTTCAGATGGAGAAGTGGCTGACCATATTATTGTAGAGTCATCCGCGTATTGTATACAGGTAGCTTGAGGAATTTCTGAGTGTAGGTCATTAATGAAAATGGAGAATAGGAGTGGGCCTAATATGGAGCCTTGAGGGACACCGAGGGAAATGGGGAGGTGGATAGATAGATTGTTATCCCATAGTACAGCCTACTGTCTATTGTCTAAATATGATTTGAAACATTTTATAGCCAGTGCTTCAAGTAAAAGGGATTTGAGTATATTTATAAGTAGCTGGCGGTTAACCATATTGAAAGCTTTAGATCGATAAAGAGTGCAGAGGAAAGAATGTTGGTGTTATGGTTTTTGTTAATGCTGTCTGTAAAGGATAACAGGGCAGTGGTGGTACTCTGGAATGTTCTAAATCCATGTTGACAGTTGGCAAGTAAGTTGTTTTGGATTAGGTGGTGAAGTAGTTGCCTATGGATGCATTTTTCCATTATTTTTGCCAGTGGTGAAAGTAAAGCTATGGGACGATAGTTTGAAGTGTCATTAGAGTTCACACCTTTATGTAGGGGGATAATTTGTGAGATTTTCCAGATAGTTGGGATGGTACCTTCATTTATGGTTCTGTTAATCAGTATGGAAATGGGATAGGCTATGGCTTTAGCTGCTTTTTGCAGATATTCTGCAGGTAGTTGGTCAGCTGAGGGGGTGGTTGGTTTTAGTTTTTGGAGAAGGGAGCAAATGAGGGAAGTTGGAACTGGTTGCAACTGAAATGAAGGAAGTGAGCTAGTAGTAGAAGTTGGCAGATTTGAGTTACCTGGAGATAGTTGATTGGCAAGAGTTTGGATGGCCTCTGTGAAGAAGGTATTGAAGGCATTGGCAGTTTGTGTGGGAATCTCAAGGTTAGAGCCTTGTGGGTTTGGAGTAATGGATTGGCCTGGTTGTAGTAGTTTGTTAATGCTAGTCCAAAACTTTTGTGGTTTATTTTGGTGTGTTTGCTGGAGTTGGAAGTAAAAGTTTCTTTTATTTAAGAGGATAGCTTTTTTTGTATTATTTCTAAGTTGTCTAAAGTTTTGATGGTCTGTTGGATTTTTAGTAGTCGCCATTTAGCCCAGGATTTTTTGCCTGGTTTTTTTTGAGAGCCATGGGGCACATTTAGTCTTATTTCTAATAGAGCGTGTTGGTGCGTGGTGGTCAAAGATGGCTAAGAATGTGGAATTAAATTATTGTATGGCTTCATCGAGTGGGAGGTATTTTATTGGTGACCAATTACACGCCTTAAGTTCTGTTTGGAAAAATTCAGGGTTAAAATGTTTTTTGGTCCGTATTGTCCTGAAAGTGTTTAGGTAAGTTAGGTTGCTTTTATGCCTGATAATATAGCTCACTGAGTGGTCACTTAGATCATCTGGAAGGGTCCCTACTTTGTATGTTTGATGAAGATTATTAGTGAGAATCCAATCTTAGGTACTTTCTTTGTTATTGGGTTTGTTAATCCTGGTTGGAGAGGTAATAGTTTGAGAGAAGCCATATAGGTTAATATGGGTAGTGGGGTGTTCAGTACTACAGGACTTCCAGTCAATATTAAAGTCTCCAAGGACTATAGTTTCTTGTGGGAGATTTATAGAAAGCCAGTTAAGGATATTTTCGAGGGTATTAATGTTATTACCAGGAGGAAGGTAGATATAGATGATATATATGGATTTACACGTATTAAGCTGAATCTTAGAAATAAGGATTTCAGCATTATTGTCTAGAGGTGGTTTAAGGTCTGCAGAGGTACCTTGTAACTCTGCTTTGTAAAGGATTGCTACCACCCCTTCCTTCTTGGCTGTGCGGTCTAGTCTCAGGATATTGTAACCAGGTGGGATGACTTCATTATCTTTAATTGCAGGTTTAGCCATGTTTCTGTTAGACATAGGATGTCAAATAAGTGGACATCTAGCAGGGCGTGGAGGTGGGCAACTTTGTTGTTAATGCTACGTATGTTGAGATGCACTATAAAGAGTGAGTTTGAAGGTCTGGTAGTGGTTTGTGTACTAGAGAGTTTAGGGCTGTTTTGTTCAGTGGTAGGAGTATTCTTTGGGCCGGGGTTTGGATGAATGACCCATCTAGTAAGGAGTGGAGGTGTATTCTACTTACAGGGTTTTGAAGCTTACAATAATAGTACAATGATTTCTTAGCATTTAGATTGATATACCTGATGTAGGCCAGTCTATGATATTTAGCTTGTAGGTAGCTGGGTCTGGATGTGATGTTTATGTGTTTTTTGGGAAATAGCCAGTATTAGTGTGGCAGTATATTTGGAGGGGCAATGAAATTGTGGACATATTGGATGTTCATAGGAGGTTAGGCTATGGTTAAAGGAGGTAAGAGTGAGGCCAAGAGTAATAGTTTTATGTGTATTGGGATAGGTAATATAGGCACTATGATGGTTTAGTTTAAGGAACAATGTGGGAGGTAAGGAAGTTTTAAACAGGTGGAGTGATATAACACGGATGGTTGGGAGTGCTAAAGAGGTGGACTTTTTGATTGGGATAGAGGTGATGGGGTGTGGTTTAGAGGAATAAATGTAGGAGCACTGGGGGCGGGAGAGAATTTGGGGCAAGGTAGGGGAGCGGAGTGAGCCCATAGGGCGAACAGAGTGGGTAGAGACAAGTGACTGAAACAGCTCAATATGAACAATCAGTGGAATGCTGACTGCTAAAGGTAAGTTCAAGTGTAGGTAAGTATAGAATGATAAGAAGTAGAGTGGTAGTGTTCATAGGAGGATAGTGGGTGTTTACAGAAAAGCAAGAGGTATGTGAAAGAATAAGAGCAAGTTATAGACAGCAGAGTGTAGTAGAAGTATACTGTAGGATAGTGGGATAGACAAATGAAAGGGACTGGATATGGGTGCCACCTAGTGGTCAGGGAAAGGCTGGTCTAGGACTAAATAAGATGATCTGTTCAGCTAAAGGAGGTAGCAATAAAGGAACTAAGGGTCGGTATTTTGACTACAGGATACAGAGGGGGTATGGCTGCCGGCTGTCCAGGCTGGAAAGCTTACAATTACAAACAACAAGAATTAAAAATACTAAATGTTAGCTTTACAGCCAGTATTAGGAAAACACATACTTTCTGTCTTCCTTTCTTGGAAGAGCACAGGGATAAGATTACAGAGTGATGAGACAGCAGGTAATTTGGAAAGGGTCCTTGGTTACCAGGCAGTCAGATTCTTAACTCCTAGTGGAGGGTAAGCAAGCTGGAGAGCTGCGAACAGGTAGGGAACAAGACAAAAAGCAGTGGAGAGAAAAAAGAAAGAAAAGTTCTTATTAAGTTAGTACATGCAATTTGACTAAGCATATTCATGAAATACAGCATTTATACATTCATCCAGTAATGCTGGATGTAGGTCAGGGAAAGATAAAAACAAGTCAGCATTTGTACATTCATTCAACAGTGCTAGAAGCCATGGGTTAATTTTCAAGCTAGTTAGTCCTGTATCTTGCTTTGGTACATTTACATAGTCAAGACACTGCTTAAGAACTCATAGAATACTACAGGCTCAAGTACACAATCTTTTAAGTTCTAGTAATACAAAGCTAAACTATAGAGGTGCAGTAGAAGTTATTCAAACATCTTCTATGGGACAGGTATGCTAGGTATGAAAAAGGCCTGACTAGTAGATACTCCTATGGTATCCAGCTATTACAGGTCCATTAGCATTAGATTACCATAGTAAGATGTGGCACTACTACAACAGTCAAAAGTAGCACAGCATCTTAAAATGTATAACAAGGCTACAAACACTGAACAGATCATTTGGGATAGCTAGATCACACACTAACTCAAGTGATGTAACTGGGTGTTTGACCTAGGTGAATGAATGCAGTAACTTAAATAATCAAATTTTTGCTTGTGAGGTTTTTTTTCTTTTTCTGCGGATTGATGTGGTCTTTTTCTGTCCTTGTGCTCGACCCAGAGAAAAACTTGTGCACATTCCTCTTTGTGTCTGTGATTGCTGTGCCAGCTGTGGTGCATCTTGTGCCAACTCTGCTCCTTTGTCTGTGGTGTCCATTTCCTTGTCATCCAGGTCTGCCAGGGAAGACATTTGTTGCCTTTTTGCAGAGTTAAGAGCTGACAGTTGATGTTTTTCTGTGGTGGCCTCCCTGCTTTAATACTGCCCATGATGGGGTCCTGGTCCTCAGTAAAGATTATGAGGGAGCAAGCAGCTAAAGTACTAAAAGAAGGGAGAGAGCAGCAAATTTGCCAAAGGCAATAAGAAGTTATGATTTTTTGGCTGTAAAGTTTGCTGGATTGGTAATAAGTTCGTTTAAGAGGACAATCTGTGCAGTGACAGATTGATAATGCTTTTACTGTTCACTTTGTCCTGCAAGAAGCCTAAAGTCATCTCTAGTGCATCAAATAGGACCTTCTTTGTCTGTGTCTTAATTTTTGCAGTTGCAAAGTATTTAAATATTCTTTTGTGGAAATTCATACAGCATAGAGAATGGACATGCTAAAGTTCCTTCCTTCTGCTTATCTCCTCTTGACGGAAGTCCTAAAACATGAACATTTTCTATGCCTTAAAAAGAAATTCCTTACATTATTTGAATTTGTCCAGGATAAAGCCACGGTGGTGCAGCGGTAGCATTGTTGCCTCACAGCAAGAGGTGCAACACCCTTATTCTCAGCTGTGGCTATTCTAATGTGGCATCTGCTGTACTCAAACTTAGTATCTTTTAGAAGGAACATCTTGGCACGCCTGATATGGCAGGTGATTCACTGTGGCAGTGTAAATATACTGATCACTGTAAATTGTTTATTTTATTAAGTCACTGTGTTGTTATGTTAGCAGTATTTTTGAGCACCTATATAAGAACAGTACTCCAGAAATTAATTCCAGTATCATTGACATCCTGCTCTTCCATACCTCTCAACTGTACAGATTTTCACAGAATGTCCAGATTTTTGCCTCATATTTTTGGTCTGTTTTTCATAAAATTGTGTTTTTCTGGCAAATTAGTGGTAAATCATTAAAGTCTGAAGTTAGAAAATAATGACAGACATTTGAGTTTCAGATTTCATTACCTTCAGAAAATTCATGTTGATTCAAAACTTATTATTTTGTCAACTTCCTAAGTTTGTAAGAGGGATATTTAAAAATTGTCCCTATTTTTGGACCTTTGTCCCACTTTTATTTATGGCTTTGTCCAGATTTCTCTCTAAGAGGTTGAGAGATATGCGTCCTATCCCTACCTACTTTTTTTGCATGGGAGGGACATTGTTTGTCCATCTTAATTTTCTAATGTATTTAAAGCAATATTTCCACTGCGGTGGTGGTGCTGCGGTAGCGTTGTCGCTTCACAGTAAGACATTGTCCTGTTCGATTCTCAGCTAGAGCGTCTTTTGTGTGGAGACATGCATGAATGGGCGTACCTTCGTTGAAGGTTGTGCGTTAGGGCTGGCAACTCGGCACGTAAAAATCTACTGCCAGTCATTAGCGGACCGGAGTTCCGCTGTGGCGACCCCTAACCAGGAAAAGCCAAAAGACACAACAACATTTAAAGCAATATTTCCAATGTTAAAGAATTTCATATTTAGTAACATGCAGACATCCAGCTATGATTAAAATATATAGATGAAGAGGCTCAGATCATAACCTAGCAGAATAAAAGGCTGACATATGGATCCTAGCAGGCATGTAAAAATATGTTCTTTATTTCAGCTGAACATGGTCTTTTGCATTCAGATTCTCTTATATATTCTTATATAGTATATGCCATTGCATTTCCTTTCACTTTTTGAAGATTATTTTTATCTAATGTGCATATCAAGATAAGCTTTACAAATTCCACTGAGTAATGTCAAATCCATAATATAAACTAGGGTCTGTAAAATGACTTCTAAGAAAAACTAGTAAAGACTGAAATTCCATTTTAATCTTGTTGCATAGCTTTATATTCTTATTTGAATTATTAACAGGGATCCTAGCCTAGTCACTGTTCTTGCATTCATCTCAGTTGTTTGTTAATTTATCTTGATCTCGATATCTGTAGCTACTTTTAAGGTATGTAGCATATACTCTGCAGCATATCTGTCTTTTCCTTACCCTTTCTAGTTCCTTTTATTTCTAGCTATCTCAATGTCTATTTGTTTTCCAGAATTTTCTAAACAGAATTATCCAAGTTACTTGAAATGTATATAGAAATAGCTCAGATCTTCTGCATAGAATGCACTTAAAATATAGTGGATTATGATCTCCTCAACAGTAGACACTCAAGATGTGAATCTTAGCCTCCATGTCAAGAACACATAACAAGACTTATGATCAGAGACTCAGGCGTAATTCTTTGTAATGCGTGGAGTTATATTGGCTCCATGTAATGCCAGTTAAAGAAAAAAATGTAGGAACACAAAGTGTTTTACTAACTTTGAAAGATGTTAAACATTTAATACTGCTGGCTGACAGCCAATGGGCAGAAACAAAGTGTTTCTCTGGGAAACTAACAGCATTAAAAACTGTAAAATGCTTCACTGTGTCACAGTTTTGCTTAAAAGTATGACAGAGTTAAGTAACTAAATGCTTCTAAAGCTGTTTTAGTTTCTGCTGCTGTTCTTTGCTGTCCCTACCTGTGTTTTAGCTGTACTGGCTTCTGAATGTCCATTAAGTCATTGTGTTATTATGTTAGTCCATTCTGTTAGACCATACAAATGAAAACCAGTGAAATACACAGAAGCAGTCCGGACAAGCACCGAATACTCCAAAAAACTGTTAAAGTTCTTGTTGCACACGCAGGCTGTTTGCGATACAGGCTGCAACACTTTAAGTAAAGTCCACTTACACATATAAATCCACACTGAAGTCGGAAGGAACCTTAACGCACTTTATTATTAAAACTAGCGTTTTCGCTGTGGTTAAAACTACAGCTTCCTCAGAGGCAAAAGTAAAATACAATACAAGAGTCAAGCTTTTATAAGGCACACCCTCGCCTTAATTAATAATACAATCACAGTAAAGGCGTATTAGCAGCATTACTTGCAAGAGTGAATTCAGAGTGTACTAAGTTTAAAAGCTCTATTTAAGAGCTTTCTCAAAAATATGTAGTTTCTTACTCTTAAAAACAGTTAAACACCATGAAACGTTGATACATCAGCAGTATGTTACTTGCATATACCAACCAAGTAAATATTAAAAACATGAAAGTGTGTAAGACATGTATGTACAGCAAAAACGATCTAAAAGCAATACCTGAACTGGTCTGTTTACAAAAATGTGTGCTAGAAAGGTATGTAGGAAAATTCCTGCCGACAGCTATGTTTGAAAACGGTCTATAAAAATATAGATGGTAATACATGCTATGTGGAACTTGAAGATAGTAAAAAAATGTATGTACTACAAATTACTATTGAGTAGATAAAATAAAATAATTGAATTGGAAATGAAAAAGTAAAATAAATAAAATAAGCCAAGGATCAAGGGATTATCTTTTATTATACCATGATCTCCCCAAAACGTGCACGCTGATTGGCCAGTGTGCCCGTTGTAAATCGAGTTATACTAATGGAAAAAGGTCCGGTCGCCCGGACTTTTTTCCATTAGTATAACTCGTTTTTTTTAAACACTGTCTCGCTATGTTAAATGGGTTTAACATAGCGAGGCAGCTTTAAAATAAGCAACGGAGATCTCCGTTGCTTATTTTAAAGCTGTCTCGCTATGTTAAACCCATTTAACATAGGCAGTGTTTAAAACGCAACGGAGAAAGCAAGATCTCCGTTGCTTTTTTTAGTGTCTCGCTATGTTAAATGAGTTTAACATAGCGAGACAGTTTTAAAATAAGCAACGGAGATGTCCGTTGCTTATTTTAAAACTGTCTCGCTATGTTAAACTCATTTAACATAGCGAGACATAAAAAGCAACGGAGATCTTGCTTTCTCCGTTGCTTTTGCTCAACTCTGATGTACTGCGCAGGCGCAGTACATCAGAACTGCCGCGGATGCCAGACATCTGCGGAAGGGCAGTAAACAGGCATTATACTATGCCATTATTTAAGAAAAGTAACAGTTTCTTTTCTTAAATAATGTCATAATATAATAGCAATAACCACTTCTGGGTGTGGGTAATGCTAAATTTACCCACGGTTGGCTTTGTTTGGTCCCTCGGGCTTCGCCCTCGGGACCAAACCACGCCAACCGTGGGTAAATTTAGCATTACCCACACCCAGGCGTGGGTTATTGCTATATAGCTCCTCATTTTCAGAACACAGGCTATATTACAGTATTCATTCAAACCTGGATATGAAAATGAGTCTAGTAATATTTGCCATTCTAGTTCCTTGTTCTCCAAAAAGAGGGGTACTGGGCCCCCTCTTTCTGTGTTCTTAACCTGGTCAATTGCAATGAAATGAAAGCTATGTCCTTGATGTTTCATTACATGTTTAGCTAAGGCGTTTTCTTTTTTCAATTTCCTTATAGCATAGTCATGTTGGTACAGTCTGTCACGTAGTCTCCGGTCTGACTTACCTATATAGAATGCTTCACAGCAGTTACACTTAGCTAAATAAACTATAGATCTAGAATCACAATTAAGTTTATGTGTAATATGGTACTTTTTATTACGTATTACAAATGAGTTGGAAGCCTTCACAAAATAGCAATAGTTACATGCCCCACACTGGAAACAACCTTTTGTTCTAATCATTAACTCCGTCTGTTTACCTCTTTCTAGCAAAGTTTTCAGATTATTGCCTCTCCTATATGCTATCAGAGGTTTTGTACCTAACTTATCCATGAGTTCTTCATTGTTTGTTATGTAATACCAGTTTTTGTAAAGTATAATTTGAATGTTCCTCGAGTCAATGCTATAATTTGTGATAAAACTATTTGCAAACGAGGTCCCAGTTGTCTCGGTGTTGGAGGTTACCCTAAGAAAGGTTATGTTCTCCCCAACCCTCGGGTTAACTCCTGAGTCCTTCTCTTGTCCACTTAGAATTTTGTGTGGGAGTAAGGGTAGAAATTGACCGTCACTTCTTTTATTGTTAATCTCATCCAATAGTTCTTCAAATAAAGTGTTTGGGTATCCTCTATTAGTGAACATTACTTCCAAAATTTTACATTCTTCCTGGAAAAGTGTTTCCCTACTGCACATCCTGGCTGCTCGAATTAGCTGTCCCTTAATGATAGCCTTCTTTTGCTTAAATGGGTGGCAGCTGTTGTAATGTAGAAATGAGTTGCAGTAGGTTGGTTTTCTGTATATCTTTGGAAAATATTCACAGTTATTAACATCTTTATACAGGTGAACATCAAGGTAGTCAGTACTTAGCTCTGAGAATTTTGATGTAAATTTTAAGAAGTCAGTTGTATTATTAATGGAGGAAACAAATTCATTTGCTAGTATCTCATCGCCATCAAAAAGGATGAAAATATCATCCAGATATCTTGTGTAGAACTTGATGCGGTTCATTGTATTTACTTCCTTAAAAATGTTGTCACCCTCCCAATAGGCCATAAATAGGTTAGCTACTGTAGCACCACATGGGGACCCCATAGCTACGCCTTGTTTCTGGAGATAATATTTCCCATTAAAAATGAAAAAGTTAGATGTAAGTATGATATCTAACAGTTGGGTTACTAGATCAATTTCATTTTTGGGTGCTCCGAAATGGTCTAACATTAGTGAAATCCATTCAATAGCCTCAAGGTGAGGTATAGACGTGTATAGATCTGTGATGTCAATAGTAAGGAAGTTTAATGAATCGCTGTAGTCGATCTCACTAATCTTTTTTAAAAATGACCACGAGTCCTTGCAGATATGTGTTATTTTCTTGATATATTTGCTCAGGATAGTTTCTACAAGTTGGGCACTGGGGTATGTGAAGGAGACACGACTATCAATCAATGCCCGGATTGGTGGATTAATCAAGTTTTTATGAATTTTTGGTATACCAAAAATTACTGGTGTCCTAGGCATTGTGATGTCAATATAGTTGTAGGTGTCAATGTCAATACACCCACTGATAAATAGGTCCCTTAAGTAGCCCCTAGTCCTAGAAATTGACACATTCATCTCATTCAATGACGATGAACTATAAGCTGGGCTGTCAAGGACAGTTTCCATTTTACTAATATATAAAAAATTGTCAAAAATTACAAGCCCACCTCCTTTATCAGGTTTTACTACCCTGACCGGTGCTTTACATAAGTTTTCCAAACCTTGTAGTTGTTCTTCTGTGATGTTATAATCTAAACGGTCATTTTTAATGTGTGAGGAAGTAACCATTTATCTGAGGTCCAATTCACAAGTTTTTTCAAAAAGTGTTAAAATGTTATGTAATGGAGGGTTGTAAGTACTAGCTAATTTCAAGTTAGTATTCATGTTAGTAACATCATTGTTAAACATTACATGTAAATTCAGTTTCCTGACAAAGCATTTTAAGTCAGTCAGCGTCTTAACAAGGTTACATTTAGTTGTAGGAACAAAAGTGTTGCCAAATGCTAATAGTTCTATCAGGGGTGGAGACACGTAGAAACTAGAGAAATTATAGATTTTAAAGTCACCTTTTTCATTCGTTAAGATACATAAGTCACCTGACGTATTATTGTTGGTGATAGGCATTGAATTGGGAGTGGAGTCACCCGTCACTGTCGTCTGGACCAGTTCTTGTTGTAATAAGGGCGTTGTTTCGGGTTCCCTAAAAAATGCCTTTCCAAATTTTCATTCCTTTGTTGGTTGTGTTGTTGACCGCTCCTGGTGTTGTGCACTTTCACGTAGTTACCACGTAGAGGTGCGCCTGAATTAAAGTTCATTCCTGTTTCATCCCAGTCACCACCTCCACCTAGATTTGGCTCATTATTTTCATTCCCAGTTTCTATAGTAGTGCTGTCAGACTGGGTGATGGTTGAAGGCATTAGTTTAGGGTAAGCTGTTCCATTAGAATAGCTCAACCTATCCCTTGCCAATTTTTTGTTTTTATTCACTTTTAACTTATCCACTAAACTATCAATGCTGGAATGCTTGGGCTTTACAGTGCTTGTCCGGACTGCTTCTGTGTATTTCATTATGTTAGTCCATTCAGAAGCCCTGTAGCAGAAATACTGTTATGTTCTTAGGGTTCATTTGCATATATCCCATGGGCCCCACTACAGGAAGTGGTTTAAGGCATTATGTAATGAAAACGTTATCTTCAACGGGTCTTTCTTGCAGTTTTTGCTAAGTGATCTGTCTGTGTAACCTTTTTTATCCTTTGAACTGGATATTTATGGAGGTATTTTTGCAGTCACCTTAATATTATGGACATCAGGCTTGTTTTTAAGATTTAAGCTTCTAAAGAGTGGTAAAAAAAATCCACTTATGTTGCACTGACAAGCTAAAAAAAGGGTGATATATATGACATGTCTGCAGCTAGATGAGGTTGGCTTTACTTGCCTGAATGTCCCAGTATTGACTTAAAAAAAGTGAAAGTGAAAAGCCATGGGCATTCAGAAGCTCTGCATGTGAAACAGTGCTATGTCCTTACATGGTCATTTGCATATATCACATGGGTCTTCACTACAGGAAGTTTAAGATACTACACAGTAAACACTTTTGCTTTGCTGGTTCTTTTTCAAGTTTTACAAAGTAAACCACAGAGGATAAAGCTATAAGCTGGGGGATACATTCAGAACATCAGATGCTCTGAATGTCAGATGCAGTATAGGAACATCAAAAGCACAGAACATTGAGTTATTGTTAAGATCGCAGTATAGCTGGGATAGGGTTTTTTGCCCTTTGCCCACTGTAGTGTGGTCTTGGAATTGGTATATATAAGTTGCAGAGGGGTATAGGGACTTGCCTCCCTGCAATAGCATATGTTGTCTTTATTTTGTCTGTGCTTTCAATATTCTTTGTTTCATTGTTCTAGCATTGACCTTATTGCATTTGATATTCAGAGCTTTCGACATTCTGAATGTGTTCAATGAGTTGGTACTGAGCTTCTTCCTGCAGTCCTGGGTTTGATTCATTTTATTTGTATTTGTATGCTGTATGACTTTCAGCAAATCATTTAACCAGCCTCTGCTTCAGGGTTACCCACTAAAAAGATGCACTTTTGCATAGAGGCCCTACTAGGTTAAAAAAGGAATCATCAAATTAAATGTATTTTCTTTCTTGACTGTGAATCATCCTAGACATATTTCCATTTTAGGTGCTGCAGATCATGCATATAAAAATAATAAGATGTGAACTGTGATAAGAATTCCTGAATATGATACGCAACACAGTAGACATTCACTTTTTAGTAAGAAAAATGGCTCTTAGTGATTCAGAGACATGATGTTTCTTAAAGTATAAAATAGAAGAGTACTCCCTGATGTAGCCTGCCTCACAGAGCTCATTAGCACAGAGATATACAAGCTGCCTTTCTGCAGAGTTTTCATGCATTTCAGTGACAGATTGTAGTTTGGGGGCGAGATACATGCAAAAAAAAATTGGAGTCCTTGTTATGTTTCTGGTGCTCTTCAACAAAGGTAGTGGTTGTGGAGTTATATACCTAGAACACTAAGGGAGTGAAGTATGAGGGATTTGCCATACAACAGAAAGTGTGGCATGATACCTATTACCTATCTGTTATTCAGTGCATACCAGTATTGTAAGATAAATATGCTTTACACCTTGCAAAAGTGATGCATTAGTCCTACAGTACTTACTGTTGTCTTTTAGTTGAGTCTGACTCTTCATGACCTCAGGGACTGTAGCACACCAAGCCTTGTCTGGCAACAGTTACATCTTTAAGGACTTGCATATTCCTGTTCATTACTTCAGCAATGCTCTTTGTTCATCTTAGCTTTTTCCATTCCCGTCTTCGTCTTTGATTTTTCTCTGCTTTATTGTCTTCTCTGGTGAGTCATGACTTCACATTGTGTGGCCAGACTATCCGAATCTTAGTTTTACTAAAAGATCTTTCTGTGAACAGTCTATTTCCTTAAGTATTAATTGAATTAATCTGGTTTGAATTGGGCTAGTGTTAAGGAGAGGAATGCAGAAGGTCAGCTGGTAGTGGATTTTGCAAAAAAGATGGACATGGCTGTGGTGAATACGTATCTTAAGAAGAGGGAGAAGCATAGGGTGACTTACAAGAGTGGAGGAAGATGCACATATGTGGATTATAGCCTATGCAGGAGGGCCAGTCTGAAGGAGATTGGAGACTACAAAGTGGTGATCAAGAAGAGGAGGAGGAGGAGAGTGAGGGCAGTGTCAAGGATCAAATGGTGGAAGTTGTAAAAAGATAACTGTAAGGTGGAGTTCAGGGAAGAGTTAAGACAGGCACTGGGCGGCAGTGAAGAGTTACCAGATAGCTGGGCAGCCACAGTAGAGGTGGTAAGAGAGACAGCTAGAAAGGTGCTTGGTTTGACATCTGGACAGAGGAAGGGGGACAAGGAGACCTGGTGGTGGAATGAGGAACTACAGGAGAATATACAGAGGAAGAGCTTGGCGAAGAAGAAGTGGGATTGCCAGCAAGGTGATGAAAGTAGGCAGGTGTACAAGGAGATGAGGTATATGCTGAAGAGTGAGGTGGCAAAGGCTAAGGATAAGGCTTAGGAAAGGTTGGACACTAAGGGGAGAAAAGCACCTGTACCGATTGGTTAGACAGAGGGACTGAGCTGGGAAAGATGTGCAGCAGGTTAATGTGATAAAGGATAATGAGGGAAATGTACTCACAAGTGAATAGTGTGTGTAGAGCAGATGGCAAGAGTATTTTGAGGGGGCTGATGAATGAAGAGAATGACAGAGAGAGAAGGTTGGATGATGCAGGGATAGTGAACCAGCAAGTGCAACGGATTAACAAGGAGGAAGTAAGGACAGCTATGAAGAGGATGAAGAATGGAAAGGCTGTTGGTCCAGATGACATACCTGTGGAGGCATGGAGGTGTTTAGGAGAGATGGCAGAGGGTTTTTTAACCAGATTGTTTAATGAAATCTTGGAAAGTGAGAGGATCCCTGAGGAGTGGAGAGGAAGTGTATTGGTACCAATTGTTAAGAATAAGGGTGATGTGCATGGCTGTAGTAACTACAGAGGGATAGAATTGATCAGACACAGCATGAAGTTATGGGAAAGAGTAGTGGAAACTAGGTTAAGGAGGGAAGTGTTGATTAGTGAGCAGTAGTACGGTTTCATGCCAGGAAAGTACACTACAGATGCAATGTCTGCTCTGTGGGTGTTGATGGAGAAGTATAGAGAAGGTCAGAAGGAGTTGCATTGTGTCTTTTGGACTTAAGAGAAAGCATATGACAGGGTGCCTAGAGAGGAGTTGTGGTATCGTATGAGGAAGTTGGGAGTGGCAGAGAAGTATGTAAGAGTGGCACAGGATATACGAAGGCAGCGTGACAGTAGTGAGATCTGCAGTAGGAGTGGCAGATGCGTTCAAGGTGGAGGTAGGACTACATCAAGAATCAGCTCTGTGCCCTTTATTATTTGCAGTGGTGATGGACAGGTTGACAGACATGATTAGACAGGAGTGCCCGTGGACTGTGATGTTGGTGGATAACATTGTGATTTGTAGTGAGAGTAGAAAATAGGTTGAGGAGACTCTGAGAGGTGGAGATGTGATCTAGAGAGAAGAGGAATGCAGGTCAGCCTGACTAAGACAAAATTTGTGTGTGAATGAGAGGGCAGACAGAGGAATGGTGAGAATGCAGGAAGTAGAGTTGGCAAAGGTGGATGAGTTTAAATACTTGGGATCAGTAGTTCTGAGTAATGGTATGTGTGGAAGAGTAGTGAAGAAGAGACTGCAGGCAGGGTGGAGTGGGTGGAGTAGAGTGTCAGGAGTGATTTGTGGCAGACGGGTACCAGTAAGAGTGAAAGGGAAGGTCTACAAGATAGTAATGAGACCAGTTATGTTATATAGGCTGGAGACAGTGGCAGTGACGAAAAGACAGGAGTCAGAGCTGGAGGTGGCAGAGTTAAAGATTTCAAGATTTGCATTGGGTGTGATGAGGATGGACAGGATTAGAAATTAATATATTAGAGGGTCAGTTTAGGTTGGACAGTCTGGAAACAAAGCCAGAGAGGCGAGATTGCTTTGGTTTGGGCATGTGCTGAGGAGGGATGCTGGGTATATTGGGAAAAGACTACTGAGGATGGAGATTCCAGGTAAGAGGAAAAGAGGAATGCCTAAGATAAGGTTTATGGATGTATTGAGAGATGACATGCAGGTGGTTGGTGTGACAGAGCAAGATGCAGTGGACAGGAAGAAATGGAAACAGGTGATCTGCCATGCGGACCCCCAATGGGAGCAGCCCAAAGAAGAAGAAGATTAATTGAATTGATCTACTTGTGGAGCACATGATTCTGAAAAGTTTTCTATAGCACCACAATTAAAAAGCATACATTTTCTGATGCATAACCTTACTCATAATCTATCTCTCACAGCTGTATGTTATTAATGGCGGAAAAAACATTGCTCTGGCTATGCAGCTTCTTGTTGACAATATGATGTACTTGCCCTTGATAATGTTTTCTAACTCAGCTTACGAGAAGCTAGTGTCTTTTAATTTCATGGCAGCAGTCACTGTCTGCAGAGATCTTTGAGTCCAGAAAAATTAAATCTGTCAGTGCCTCCACTCCTTCCTTGTCTGTATACAAAGAATCAATAGGGCAAGCTGAAATAGTTTTATTTTTTTATATTGAGCAGCAAGCCAACTCTTGTGTTTTCTGTATGTAATATTTTGGCAGTATTTAAACAGGATCTTGAATCAGTTATTTTTGCAAGGTTACACCTTGGATAAATGATAAGTATTTGGTAGATGCTGATTTTTGGACCGAAGACGAACATTTGAGGTGTCAGTCTTACAAAGATGTAAGAAGGAACAGCACAGAACTATGGGTCAATAAGCTTGATGCAGTTAGTGAGCAGAATGATGGCATCAGTCCTGAGGTCAACTTTCTGGTGCACTGAGCAGCTTAGTCCAGCACATTTTCACAATATATATCCCTCATTGGACTAACTTGATCCAGTTCTGTATTACTGGGTCACCAGTATGGTAGACAGTTGTAACTCTGTAAATTTGATCTCTCTAGGTCTAATATTGCAAACCCCTTGCAAATACAAGGGGGATAGTAGTACTAGAATACTGTGCAGATGGGTTGAGAAGTGATTGGACAGGTAACCATCCGAAATGTTGAGAGTGAGTCCTGAAACATGGAAACTGAAAGCTGAAACTTGCATATACCAAGTCCAAGATGGCCATTTCCCAGAATAATCCCATTTCTCTGAAGTACAGTATTCTCTGAGTTGGTATTTATAAGTTTGGGAGTTGTGGGGAGCTTGCCCCCCACATTGGAGAGTGGAGCAAAAAAAAAAAAAAAAAGTTTAAAGGAGAAGGGCAATGTTTGAGATTCACTGTTTTCCTGGATTTTTGGTCTTTTTTTTTCCAGAGTGTTGGCACTCAGCAACTTGACTGCTGATATTTCAGTAGAGAGCCAACTGGACAACAGTGAAAAATGTGTGATAGTCAGGAAAGTGTTTTTGTAGGGTAAGGGATTAACAGACAGGTGCTTGTAAGTTCAGTCTTTTGTCCTGACCTGTTTGTTGTGAACATCAGTGATGTAATACACAGACATGGAATAATAGATCAGTCTCTTTGTGAAGTTTACCAGGGTTGTCAGATAAGCAGGTGACAGCAAGCCTGGAAAGAAATGCGAAGTATCCAGAGTCATGGTGAAAAGGGAAGTAACATCACTTCAGTCAATTCAAGTTAAAAGTGCTGCAAGTGAGGAGTGAAAACCAAGGGAAGCTTCCAGCATGCACATCTTGGGGGGTGGGCAGAATGAGCTCTAACAAAAGTAGACAGAGATTTGCCATGAAAATAATTACAAAAGGAAATGGCCTTGGATATACAGATCAGACTTACGAATGGCCTTAATTTTATCCGGAAAGTACCTGAGCTGTCTGTGCAAATCCAAGGTATGCACAGCCACTGTACTGACTGATTCAAGGACAATTCATTTACCACCTTGGGCACAGAAGAAAGATTAGTATGAAGGGACAACCCTGTCCCTGTGAAAAAACAAAAAAGAAGGAATGGATGGCCATAAGGACCTGGAGCTCAGAAACCCTCAGAGCAGAAGTAAGAGCCAGCAACAAAACAGTATTCCAGACACAATGTTGCAAAGAAGCAGAATCTGCAGGCTCAAAAGGAGCCTGAATCAATTTTTATAACACAGAATTAAGGTGCCAATGAGGAGGAATAGGTTTCCTTGGAGGCCTAATATGCAGGTAGCCTTTAAAAAAATGTTTGACCTCAAAATGAGAAGTCAAAGGAGGATTCCAGGGCAGACAAGTAGAAATGGCTGACAAATGGACCTTCACAGAAGAATAGGCCAGGCCAGACTGGAGCGTCTCACACGAATAAGGGAGGACAAGACGGAACCCCACTCAAAAAGGGTCCTGGTTATGAGCATGGCACCAGTCAGAAAATCTTATCCATTTGGACATATAAGATTTTTTGGTTGAGAGTCTCCTTGCCTCTTGAAAAATCTCAGCATATTCTCAGAAAAGAGGTGCCTGAAAGGGACAAAACCGTATCACCCACAGTGTCAGCTGAAGAGTGAACAAGGGAGGATGGATGAGAAAACTCTTGTTCTCTGTGAGGAGATCCAACTGGTGAGGTAACTTGTGGTGAGTGCCCCTGGCCAGATGCATTAAAAGGGTGAACCAGTGCTGCCTTTGCCAAAATGGAGTCACTAACAAGATTTTTGGGTAGTCCAACTCAGTCTTCTGGAGGACTGTTTGAAGTAGAGAAAAGAAAGAAAAGCATAAAGAAACATTCATTTTCAAGGAAAAGAAAGGGCGTCGGTCTTCCAAGCCAGATGGCATGGCACTCTAGAACATAAGAGAGGAAGTTGCCTGTTCGAAGAGGAGGCAAAGAGACCTACCTGAGGAAACCCCATTGATGAAAAATGTCCACAAACGGGTCTCCTTCACAATATCGAAATTTCAAAACATTGAATCACTGGTCTGTGAAGACCAGATGATCAAAGTTTTGAAATATTGAACCTTGTCAGTGGAGATCACCATACAGTGCAGAATGGGAACTTTACCGTTCTCTTCACTGTCGTGTGATCTTGGAGTTGGTATATTTAAGTAGCATTGGGGGTGCAGGGGGGCTTTCCCCTTGCAAAAATGTAAAAGTAGTAGTTTTGTAATGTTTTGGGTTTTTTTTTTTTTTTTTGTAAAGTTCGATATTTCAGAACTTTGATCCGCTGGTCTTTGATGATCAGAAGTTTGATGTTCTGAAATTTCGATCCATTGTAGTAGACCCCCAGAAACACATCTCTTTGAAGCATCCATTCGTGAGCCTGTGTTTTGCACCTGCTCAGAGAATTTGCCACTAGATTGTGTTCTGAAGGAATGTATACTGCCTGAAGAGTTAACTGATAAATGAGAGCCACCTCCCAGGCCTGAAGAGATGGCAGCTAAAGGAACACAACTTGTTATTTTTGTATTTGAATAGTATCCCCCTACTAAGCATATGTATACTTAACTTGCTTGTTTTCTACCTACAGTCACAGTAATGCTATTCTTTGTATTTTGTCTACACTACGTGATTGTATCAGTGAAATGTATAACATGTATTTTCATTTTGTACTTGTATCCGAGATTGAATCAATATTTGTATCTATACGTTGTATATGTATCTTATGGTTATTTATAAATGTGGAACTTTTCTCCCCAGGCCTCCACTGAAAAAGGACATTTTGTCCAGTCGGATTTTCCTGGTAAACAAATGTAAAAGAAAATAAATAAATAAATAAAATAAGAGCCACCCTGCAGAGAAGGCAAGATTTTGTGCCTCCCTGCTTTTTGACATACCACATTGCTGTAGTGTTGTCTGTGTACACCTTCAAAGGGCCTGGAGAGAATGTGAGGTGAAAAGCTTGAAGGGCCAGCATCAGAGCTGTCAGCTCTTTGATGTTGTAATGGTCTGCCATCTGATGTGGAGACCAAAAGAAGCCCCCACCCAATGTCTGAGGCATCAGTGAACAGTTCTTGAGAAGGGACTGGAGGCTAAAAGGGCCGGCCGGGGTCGAGAGCAAACTGTAGAATCCACCACACAAATCCCTCCTTTAACAGGGAAGAATAGGTACACTAAAATCCAGATGCTGTAGCCAAACTGACTTGAGGTACCATTGAAACTTCTACATATGCAGTCTGGCTAGAGGAAGCATTGGAATAGAAGACATGAATCCCAGGGCCCAAAGAAATTTCCTTGCTAACATGGCAGTCAGAGAAAGAACATACTGAAAGAAGGCTGTCAGTGACATTTGGAGGTAGAAAAGAGGCCAACACTGGCATTGTCTGAATCCTGCAATGTAAATACACATGATCCTGAGAGGGAGTCAGGACAGACTTTTGGAAGTTGATAGTGAACCCCAGACTTTGAAGAAGAGAGATGGTGAACTTCAGATCCTGTAACAGGTGAACAGGAGAAGGTACCTGAAGCAATGGGTCATCTACATTAGGAAAAATCTGAATGTCTTGGAGCCTGCAGAAAGAAACCACAGGAGCTAGGCATTTGTTAATACCCTTGGGGGCAGTACAAATGGCCAAAGGGCAAAGCAGAGAACTGGAAATGAAAGGAAGACACAGAGAAACTTAAAAACTTTTTGAAAAGAGGGTGAGTGAATAAGGATATGAAGGCAGACATCTGTCAGATCCAAGGACAACAGAAAACCCTGGGGTAATAAAAGAGGAAGCAGGGTTTGAAGAGTAAGCATATGAAAAGAAGGGAAGTTGAGAAAAGTGTTGAGCTGGGAGAGATCCAGAATAGGTCTCCAAGTGCCTCCCATTTGAGGAACCAGGAACATCCTGGAATAAAAACACATTCCCACTTGGGAAAGGGGGCAGGTTGAATGGTTCCTTGGTTCACCAGGCAACGTAGAACTTCCAGAAATGAGGAAGTCACTCTAGAGGAAGTCAAGGAATCCCTGAAAAAGGAAGGAGAGATTTCCATGTCATGAATTAACCCTGACAGAGAATAGAGGCCAAGAGTCTGAAGTGATGATACACCAGTTTGGAAGACAAAGGGACAAAGCTTCCTGGTCTAAATGGGGGAGGGGGGCAAATTGTCAGAGAGAAGCAGGCTTATTAGATAAAGGAGGCTTCTGGGCCACAAAATTCTGAGAAGCCTTAGCAGAGGGGGCCCACCTACCGCCCATCCTGCCCTTGGAGACCTGGAGGGGTTGTCTGTGACCAAACCAGATACAGAAGGATAATTTCAGTGGAACTTAGGGATAGGAGAGACAAATTTATGTTTAACTTCCTGCAAAGCTTTGTCTTTCTCTTGAAGAGACTTAAACATATTAGCAGCAGCAGTCCCAAAAAAAAAGATGTTTATTATCCAAAGGAGCATCCAACAACTTGGCCTTAATGTCCTCATGCAGATTATCCAAAGGAGCATCCAACAACTTGGCCTTAATGTCCTCATGCAGAGACTGGAGATGAAGTCAAGAATAATGCCTCATGACAGACCCAAAGTCGCAGCCCTAGAAGAGGCATCAGCAGTATCATAGCTACACTTAATAGAGTGGTGAGCCACTTGAGAAGCAGAACCTAAAATAGATAAGGCAGAGGATTTGCCTTCAGAATTAAGATGGTCAGAAATAACCTGACAGGTCTGAGTAATCAATGCCAGAGCATACCTGCTCATGTGGATCTGGTACTTAACAGCCCTAAAGGCCTGAGTAGAAGCAGTGTATACTTTCTTACCAATCCTTTCCATTGCCTTACTATCCTTATCAGAAGGCAAAAGTTTGGAAGACGGCAAACGCTTAGAAGGCTTGTAAGAAGAGACTGACACCACAGCAGGATCAGTAGAAGTGCATATAATTAAAAATTGACAATCCTCAGGAAGCTTATATAACCTATTAGGATTCTTAGGAGCAGGAGGCTGAGAATCAGGAGACTTGGACTTGGAAGCAGCAATGAAAATTTCTAACAAGGCAGCCAACATAGGAGGAACTGACGATGGTTTAGGAGTATCCATCTGAAGCAACTCATAATATCTTCTCTGAAAATCAGACAATTGAAAAGAATCCCACTTAAAGTATTCCGTAATCCTAGCAATTGTGTCCCCAAAGGCCAATTCTTCAAAAGGAGACTCAAGGCTAACAGACTCCTCTCTGTGAGAACCATAAGCCAAAGGAGAAGGCATTTGTGAAGAATAGGACACAGACCCCTCATCAAACATTGAATCATCATCCTTTTCCCTAATCCATTTAGAATGGGTAGAAGTCCAAGGAGGAGCAGGTACTGAAACCCACTGGGGAGGTTTTACAGCCATCAAGGCAGAAAACAAGCCCTGAGTAATCTCTTGCCATTTCCTTAACAGATCCTTAGGATGGATTGAACCATTCTTCAGTTTTTGTCTTTTCTTGGAAGGGATATCAGCCCTAACAAATACCAGAGGTTCCAACCTTTAGCAAGATTTAAATAAGAGAACCTGGAACCTCCTCCCTGACCAGCATCAGCGGAATCCCTCTAGGACCCTCCAGGATAATCAAGACCAGTTCCTCCTTGATGTCCAGAGCAGATGCCTGCAAAGGACGTGTAAAAACACAGATCCACGCCAGCCTCTGACAAGTTAATGGCAGAGGAATCCAATACAGATACTGAATGACCTACAGAGCTATTACCCACTTCTAGACTAGGGATTTCCATTGGAGGATGGACAGCTAAAGAATTTGTCCGAGACTTCTTGGTCTTCTTCATACCTAGTGGAAGTATCATGAGGTTAGAGGGATCCTGCTATAATACCCTGAGTTAACTGTTTAAGCCATTGGTTTTCAAGATTAATGGCCAGGGAATACAAAAACGGCTTCTGAGTGTCTTAGGCACAAATGCCTTACAGATGTTATAAGAGGTATGGTCGTAGGAAGCACCCAATCAAAAAAGACACTGTTTGTGATGATCCTTATGGAGAATCTGCCTCCCACACTGACATTTTCCCTTGTTGGATGGCATGAACTCTAGGTAGCAAAATAAAATACAAGACCAAGAAAGGTAAAAAAAAAACCCTAATGGGGCACTTATTTGATGGCTAAGTATTCAGTACAGCAACAAGGCATTAAGACCAACTAGCAATAATGGCATTCAACCTGGTGGCAAAGAAATTCTGGGTAGTTGTATCCGTATGTCTGTTTTATGCCCTGCGTTCTGTATGGGGAGCATAAATGTGATGTACAGCACATACAAGATCATTAGGTTTTTACATATTGGCCAGATGTCGGACTGCACTGGGCAGTAGATCCTTTCTGTTTTGGATACTACAGCAGTAATAGAGGAGGACATCTTAACATATTTTTTTATCAGTAGGTTCTCTGCACTTCAGTTAACTGCATAACAAAATTAAACACAACCCTTTCTTTTTCATTAATTTTTTTCCTCTGGGGTGTAATGATAATACACTTCTTGCCTTGTAGTGGTCTTAGTTTTCTTCTGAAATTTATAGCATTTTGTGATTGCAGTTGCGTATTTTTCTTCCTGGGGCACATTGTAAGATGGGACTACGATTTTTCTATTCAGGTATACTCAGTTGTACTTAATTTAAAAGTCTGGTATTGTGTGTTTTACTATTCACTGGATAATAGGATTATAGGAGGTTACTAGGCTAATGGCCCAGGGGCTCTTATAAGCCTAGCCAAGTTCAATCCCAATTTGCAAAATGGCCTAGAGATAGGTTTTTGCATACATGCAGATTTAAATCAGCTTTGTCTGGCCCTATCCACGAGTACATAGGTGAGACCACTGGGGTGAATTTGCAGTTTCCTATCCAATTGTCCAAGTTACGCTTAAATAGGGTCAATGAGGGATTCTGTTTAACTTGAACTGGAAGCCTGTTCCAAAGGAGAAGTAACCTCTGTGAGACATATCTTTCTCTCCAGCAAGTCTTATTGATGTCACAAGCCAGGTTATTGTCTCTTGGGCAGATACAATGTAAAAATGTTTGTAGTCTGAGGTTTCTGCACCTGTGGATTTGGATTTGTAAAATGTAGTGCTGGTGATTGCAGAGCTGAAGGACCTTTAGAAACTGTACTGTAACTGCTGAAAAAGATGTGGATTATAAGGGCATACAATGAACAGTGGCACCCAAGAAGTTCTTATGCGACTGTTTCTGCTGTTGGGAGCATATCAGTAACACAGGCAGTGAGTGAATTAAAGTGATCCATGCTAAGAATTACATCTAAACGAGAAATCTATAGACAGATATTTTAAGTGGGACTGTTTAGTTGTGTCTTTAGGTTTTCAGGCAAAAAGTCACATTATTTGTATTGTTAGGAAAGGAATAATTCTGTGACTTGACTTTTGAGTTAGTAGAGAGATTCTTAAGGATATGTGAGGGTAGGAAAGAGTCATGCCTTTAGTATGTGTATTATGTTATGTAGTCCTATCTCGCCATAATTCTTGCTGGATGGGTTCGGAGTCGATCCCTGGCTCTGACTCGGCCGATACTAAAGCTCGAGAGCTTTTACTGGCTCAAGGCTATCCCCTATCCCATGGTGCACCACAGCAACTCCCCAGATCTCGTTTGCCGCGAAAGCTTCGAGGTTGTCTTCTTACTGGCTTGTTGGCTAAGTGAAATATTTCTGATATTTTTGACTATATCTATTCACCTTTCTCTTTAATAGTTTTTTTATTATTATCTGAGTGATTGTTGTGAGTGTTTGCTACCCTGTCCCCTTTCCTAAGGATTGTACAGCCCGTTTTAGTTAGAGGGCCGTAGTCGCCCATTTAAATTAGAGGGTCTTTCCTCTGTCTGCTAAGTTTTGTCTCACTCTATATAAAAAAAACAAAAATATCTTTCTTCTTATAGTTGTATTATTGTTTTTTTTTGTTATTGCATTGTTCTTTCTTCTCAAAAGAAATATGTCAAAGGATAAAGACAGAGAACACAAAGAACACCGCCCTTCTGGCTTTAAAAAATGTGATAAATGTTCTCAAAAAATGTAATTGACTCAGTCACACCAGTTGTGTTGGAGAGGCTCATTTGCAAGAACCCTGTACCTTCTGTCATGCCTTCAGCACCAGGGTTCTTATGAAAGGAAAAGAAAACGTGTAGATAGGGGCCTTATGACTAGTTCATTCCAAGAACAACTGAAACAAGGTCAGACAGTTCCTAAAAGTCATAAAAGGAAATCTCCATCGGTTCCTACCTCGGAACCGATGAAGAAATCAAAAGTGATGGAGCTTAAGAGTTCTGGCTCCGATTCTGCTTCTTCAGTCTTGGTGCTGTCTGTTTCATTGGTGCCGAGGCAATCTTCTCTGTCGAGACACTCACCGATTTTGGAACTGGTTTCACCAACCTTAAAGATCTCCAATTTTGGAAAGGAAGAGATCTCCATCTATCAGCACCCATTCTTCCAGGGCACTTTCTGATGAGGATGTAGAGCAGGTGGTGAAGAGGCTGCCATGTGACCCAGCACAAGCAAAAATTTTAGCTCCACCGGACCCAAAGGCTTCGGAGCTGTCCCATCTTCAGTCTACTGTTTGCTCTCCGACTGCTTTGCTCTCTGAGTCTAATGTTTCGGGTCCTTTAGTGCTGGAACCTTCGGTTCTGAGAATTCTTCCTGCTTCCTTGGAACCGATGACTTTAACCTCATCAGCTCAGTCTGGAGACGAGGGGTCAATTCAGAGAGGGATAGTCACCCCGGGTTTTCTTCAGAACCGACCCTCCCTCTCGGTGCTTCGGCTCATGTGAGCTAGACTCCAACATCCGCTTCGGAGCCTGCCCTTCTTGCTCAGAGTTGACCTTCCATTTCCTCGGAGTGGAGGTATTCTTCAGAGCGGGTGGGGTAAGGCTTTCGAGGTGATAGAGAAAGCTTTGTCTAGTGCTAAAGCCATGCCATTGGACCCAATGTCCCTCCACTAACCAGCAGCAACCTCTTCTCCCCCACCTGCCCCTAAGCGTAGGGAACCAGAGCCCCAAGGAGCCCCCATTGGAGGTGTCCCCTCTTCCGAGACCTCCCCAGATTACCCCACTGGAGAGGTCCCTCGGAAGAGACTTTGTAAGAGGAAG